>NW_019266024.1:15599-57064 GCF_002742605.1 Olea europaea var. sylvestris | reverse complement strand
TTTCTTACAAGTGATATTCTATTTTTTTTTTTTGCAAGGGAAATAAATGGCAGCAACATTTCTTATTTAAAGGTAAGAGGACTTAATGATTAAGTAAAGGTGACTCTTCAACAATTGTCTCCACGTGGGTTGCATGGATGCACTTCATAAATTTAACTAAACACCTCATGCTTAAGTGAAACACTTCATGCTTGCCTTAGCCACCTCATGCTTGCTTGTTACCTCACTACAAAGATAATATTCTACTCTCGGCCAAGTGGAAAAAAATGCTTATCTTTAGTAATTAGGTGTAAAATTTGACATTTATCCAAAACCCCTAATTAACTAATTTTGGTAAAATTTTAATAAATCGACCAATGCAAATTTGGCAACCACTAATAATTTTGGCTGTACTAAAATTTCAAAAGTTAAATTGCTATCCTAAAAATTAAATGAGCACAAAATTTCGGAGTATTACAGTAGCGACCCTTTTGGATTGAACTCATCAGTTATCTGTGACGTATGAGGGATTTTGGCCGTTTGTGGAAGAACAAGCACTTTCTTATTTCGAACCCTTGGATTGTTGACATTCAAAGAACTGAGTGTGACTTTTGCATACGGTGTTCGTTTTGGGCCCATAAGTACTTTTCGAAAAGGTAACGACCCTTTTGGATTGAACTCACCCTTTTCGTCATAACGTATGAGGGATTTCGGCCATTTGTGGAAGAACAAGCACTTGCTAATTTGGATCTCTAGGATTATCGACGTTCGAAGAACTGAGTGTGACTTTTGCATACGATGTTCGTTTTTGGCCCAAAAGTACTTTTCAAAAAGGTAGCGACCCTTTTGGATTGAACTCACCCTTTTCATCATGACGTGTGAGGGATTTTGGTCATTTGTGGAAGAACACGCACTTGCTAATTTGGAACTCTTGAATTGTCGACGTTCGAAGAACTGTACGTGACTTTTGCATACGGTGTCCGTTTTGGGCCCATAAGTACTTTTCGGAAAGGTAGCGACCCTTTTAGATTGTACTCATCACTTATCTATGATGTATGATGGATTTCAGCTGTTTGTGGAAGAACAAGCACTTGCTTGTTTGGAATGCTTGGATTGTCGGCGTTTAAAGAACTGAACGTGACTTTTGCATACGGTGTCCCTTTTGGGCCCATAAGTACTTTTCGAAAAGGTAGCGACCCTTTAGGACTAAACTCACCCTTCTCATCATGACGTATGAGGGATTTTGACCGTTTGTAGAAGAACAAGCACTTGCTAATTTGGAACGCTTGGATTGTCATCGTTCGAAGAATTGAGCGTGCCTTTTGCATACGGTGTCCATTTTGGGCCCACAAGTACGTTTCGGAAAGGTAGCGACCCTTTTCATTTGAACTCACCCTTTTCGTCGCGACGTGTGAGGGATTTTGGCCATTTTTGGAAGAACAAGCACTTGCTTATTTTGAACGCTTAGATTGTCAACGTTCGAAGAACTGAGCGTGACTTTTGTATACGATGTTTGTTTTGGGAACATAAGATCTTTTCGAAAAGATGACGACACTTTTGGATTGAACTCACCCTTTTCATCACAATGTATGAGGGATTTTGGTCATATATGGAAGAGCAAGAATTTGCTAATTTGGAACGCTTAGATTGTCGGCGTTCAAAGAACTGTGCCAGACTTTTGCATACGGTGTCTGTTTTGGGCCCATAAGTACTTTTTGGAAAGGTAGTGACCCTTTTGGATTTAACTCATCGCTTATCTATGATGTATGAGGGATTTTGGCCATTTGTGGAAGAATAAGCACGTGCTTATTTGGAATGCTTGGATTGTTGGCGTTCGAAAAACTGAGCATGACTTTTCCATACAATGTCCGTTTTGGGCCCATAAGTACTTTTTGGAAAGGTAGCGACCCTTTAGGATTGGACTCACCCTTCTCATCATGACGCATGAGGGATTTTGACCGCTCGTGGAAGAAGAAGCACTTGCTAATTTGGAATGCCTAGATTGTTAGCGTTCGAAGAACTGAGCGTGACTTTTGCATGCAGTGTCCATTTTGGGCCCATAAGTACTTTTCGAAAAGGTAGCAACCCTTTTGGATTGTACTCACCCTTTTTGGCGATATATAAGGGATTTTGACCGTTTGTGGAAGAACAAGCACTTGTTTATCTTGAACGCTTGGATTTTTGATGTTCAAAGAATTGAGCGTGACTTTTGCATACGGTGTTTGTTTTGGACCCATAAGTACTTCTCGGCAAGATAGCGACCCTTTTGGATTGAACTCACCCTTTTCGTCACGATGTATGAGGGATTTTGGCCATTTATGGAAGAACAAGAACTTGCTAATTTGGAACGCTTGGATTGTCGGCATTCGAAGAACTGAGCGTGACTTTTGCATACGGTGTCCATTTTGGGCCCATAAGTACTTTTTGAAAAGGGAGCGAGCCTTTTAGATTGAACTCTCCGCTTCGTCGTGATGTATGAAGTATTTTGACCATTTGTGGAAGAACAAGAACTTGCTTATTTGAAACGTTTGAATTGTCGGCCTTCGAAGAGCTGAACGTGACTTTTGTATACGGTGTCCGTTTTGGGCCCATAAGCACTTTTCAAAAAGGTAGCGACCCTTTTGGATTGAAAACTCCACTTCACCGTGATGTACAAGGGATTTCGACCATTTGTGGAAGAATAAGCACTTGCTTATTTGGAACGCTTGGATTGTCGGCGTTCGAAGAACTGAGCCTGACTTTTGCATTCGGTGTCCGTTTTGGGCCCATAAATACTTTTCAAAAATGTAGCGACCCTTTTGGATTGAACTCTTTGCTTCATCGTGATGTATGAGGGATTTTGGCTATTTGTGGAAAAATAAACACTTGCTTATTTTGAACGCTTGGATTGTTGGCGTTCGAAGAACTGAGCTTGACTTTTGCATACGGTATCCATTTTGGGCCCATAAGTACTTTTCGGAAGGGTAGCGACCCTTTTGGATTGAACTCACCCTTTTTTCATGACGTATGAGAGATTTCGGCCATTTGTGAAAGAACAAGCACTTGCTAATTTCGAACGCTTGGATTGTCGGTGTTCGAAGAACTGCGATTGACTTTTACATACGGTGCCCGTTTTGGGGCCATAAGGACTTTTCGAAAAGGTAGCGACCCTTTTGGGTTGAACGCATCACTTATCTATGATGTATGAGGGATTATGGACATTTGTGGAAGAATAAGCCCTTACTATTTTGGAACTCTTGGATTGTCGACGTTCGAAGAACTGAGCTTGACTTTTGCATACGGTGTCCGTTTTAGGCCCATAAGTACTTTTCGGAAGGGTAGCGGCCCTTTTAGATTGAACTCACCCTTTTTTGTCGTGACGTATGAGGGATTTTAGGTATTTGTGGAAGAACAAGCACTTGCTAATTTGGAACGCTTGGATTGTCGGCGTTCAAAGAACTGCGCCTAACTTTTGCATACGGTGTCCGTTTTAGGCCCATAAGGATTTTTCGTAAAGGTAGCGACCCTTTTGGATTGAACTCATCGCTTATCTATGATGCATGAGGGATTTTGGCCATTTTTGGAAAGATAAGCACTTGCTTATTTGGAATGCGTGGATTGTCGGCGTTCGAAAAATTGAGCGTGACTATTGCATACGGTGTCCGTTTTGGGCCCATAAGTACTTTTCGGAAAGGTAGCAACCCTTTAGGATTGAACTCACCCTTTCTGTCATGACGTATGAGGGATTTTGACCATATGTGGAAGAACAAACACTAGCTAATTTGGAATGCCTAGATTGTCAGCGTTGGAAGAACTGACCATGACTTTTGCGTACGGTGTCCGTTTTGGGCCCATAAGTACTTTTCGAAAAGGTAGCAACCCTTTTGGATTGAACTTTTTGCTTCACCGTGACGTATGGTGGATTTCGACCGTTTGTGGAAGATTAAGAACTTGCTTATTTTGAACAGGTGGATTGTCAGCATTTGAAGAACTGAGTGTGACTTTTTCATACGGTGTTAGTTTTGGGCCCATAAGTACCTTTCAAAAAGGTAGCGACCCTTTTGGATTGAACTCTCCACTTCATCGTGACGTATGAGGGATTTCGGCTATTTGTGGAAAAATAGGCACTTACTTATTTTGAACGCTTGGATTGTCGGCGTTCGAAGAACTGAGCTTGACTTTTGCATACGGTGTCCGTTTTGGGCCCATAAGTACTTTTTGAAATGGTAGCGACCCTTTTGGATTGAACTCACCCTTTTCATCGTGACGTATGACGGATTTCAGCCATTTGTGGAAGAACTAGCACTTGCTAATTTGGAACGCTTGGATTGTCGACGTTCAAAGAACTGAGCGCGACTTTTGCATACGGTGTCCGTATTGGGCCCATAAGTACTTTTCAGAAAGGTAGCGACCCTTTTGGATTGAAATCATTGCTTATCTATGACGTACGAGGGATTTTAGCCGTTTGTGGAAGAACAAACGCTTGCCTATTTTGAAAGCTTGGATTGTCGGTGTTTGAAGAACTAAGCGTGACTTTTGCGTACGGTGTTCGTTTTAGGCCCATAAGTACTTTTCAGAAAGGTAGTGACCCTTTTGGATTGAACTCACCCTTTTCTTCATGACGTATATTGGAACTCTTAGATTGTAGGCGTTCGAAGACCTTAGCGTGACTTTTGCATACGGTGTCCGTTTTGGGCCCATAAGTACTTTTCAAAAAGGTAGCGACCCATTTGGATTGAAGTCTCTACTTCACCGTGATGTATAAGGGATTTCGGCTATTTGTGGAAAAATGAGCACTTGCTTATTTTGAACGCTTGGATTGTTGGCGTTCGAAGAATTGAGCGTGACTTTTGTATACAGTGTTTGTTTTGGGCCCATAAGTACTTTTCGAAAAGATAGCAACCCTTTTGTATTGAACCCACCCCTTTCATCGCGATGTATGAGGGATTTCGGCCATTTATGGAAGAACAAGAACTTGCTAATTTGGAACGCTTGGATTGTCGGCGTTCGAAGAACTAAGCATGACTTTCGCATACGTTGTCTGTTTTGGGCCCATAAGTACATTTCGAAAAGGTAGTGACCCTTTTGGATTGAACTCACCCTTTTCATCACATTGCATGAGGGATTTTGGCCATTTGTGGAAGAACTAGCACTTGCTAATTTGGAACGCTTGGATTCTCAGCGTTCAAAGAACTGAGCGTGAGTTTTGCATAAGGTGTCTGTATTGGGCCCATAAGCACTTTTCGGAAAGGTAGCGACACTTTTGGATTGAACTCATTGCTTATCTATGACGTATGAGGGATTTCGGTCATTTGTAGAAGAGCCAACACTTTCCTATTTTGAACACTTGGATTGTCGGCGTTCGATGAACTAAGCATGACCTTTGCATACGGTGTTCATTTTAGGCCCAAAAGTACTTTTCAGAAAGGTAGTGACCCTTTTGGATTGAACTCACCCTTTTCATCATGACGTATGCGGGATTTAGACCATTTGAGGACGAACAAGCACTTACTATTTTGGAACTCTTAGATTGTCGGCGTTCGAAGAACTGAGCATGACTTTTGCATATGGTGTCCGTTTTGGGCCCATAAGTACTTTTCGGAAGGGTAGCGACCCTTTTCGATTAAACTCACCCTTTCTGTCATAACATATGAGGGATTTCAGCCATTTGTGGAAGAACAAGCACTTGCTAATTTGGAACGCTTGGATTGTTGGCGTTCGAAGAATTGCGCCTAACTTTTGCATACGATGTCCGTTATGGGCCCATAAGTACTTTTCTGAAAGGTAGCGACCCTTTTGGATTGAACTCATCGCTTATCTATGATGTATGAGGGATTTTGGCCATTTGTGGAAGAAAACCACTTGTTTATTTGGAATGCTTGGATTGTCGGCGTTTGAAGAACAGAACGTGACTTTTGCATGCGATGTCCATTTTGGGCCCATAAGTACTTTTCGGAAAGGTAGCGACCCATTTGGATTGAACTCTCCCCTTTTTTTGTGACATATGATGGATTTTGACCGTTTGTGGAAGAACAAGAACTTGCTTATTTGGAACACTTGGATTGTCAGCGTTCGAAGAACTGAGCGTGACTTTTACATACGGTGTCCGTTTTGGGCCCATAAGTACTTTTCGGAAAGGTAGCGACCCTTTTGGATTGAACTCTCTACTTTCCCATAACGTATGATGGATTTTGATCATTTGTGGAAGAACAATCACTTGCTAATTTGGAACGCTTGGATTGTCAGCGTTCGAAGAACTGCGCCTGACTTTTGCATACGGTGTCCGTTTTGGGCCCATAAATACTTTTTGAAATTGTAGCGACCCTTTTGGATTGAACTCACCCTTTTCATCGTGACGTATGAGGGATTTCGGCCATTTGTGGAAGAACTAGCACTTGCTAATTTGGGACGCTTGGATTGTCGGCGTTCGAAGAAATGAGCTTGACTTTTGCATACGATGTCCATTTTGAGCCCATAAGTACTTTTCAGAAAGGTAGCAACCCCTTTGGATTGAAATCATTGCTTATCTATGACGTATGAGGGATTTCAGTTGTTTGTGGAAGAACAAGAGCTTGCCTATTTTGAAAGCTTGGATTGTCGGCGTTCGAAGAACTAAGCATGACTTTTGCATACGATGTTCGTTTTAGGCCCATAAATACTTTTCGGAAAGGTAGTGACCCTTTTGGATTGAACTCACCCTTTCTTCATGACGTATGAGGGATTTTGGCCATTTATTGAACAACAAGCACTTGCTACTTTGGAACTCTTGGATTGTCGACGTTCAAAGAACTTAGCGTGAGTTTTGCATACGGTGTCCGTTTTGGGCCCATAAGTACTATTCGAAAAGGTAGCGACCCATTTGGATTGAAGTCTCCACTTCACCGTGACGTATAAGGGATTTTAGCTATTTGTGGAAAAATGAGCACTTGCTTATTTTGAACGCTTGGATTGTCGGCGTTCGAAGAACTGAGCGTGACTTTTGTATACATTGTTTGTTTTGGGCCCATAAGTACTTTTCGGAAAGATACAAACCCTTTTGTATTGAACCCACCCCTTTCATCACGATGTATGAGGGATTTCAGCCATTTATGGAAGAACAAGAACTTGCTAATTTGGAACGCTTGGATTGTCGGCGTTCGAAGAAATGAGCATGACTTTCGCATACGGTGTCCGTTTTGGGCCCATAAGTACATTTCGAAAAGGTAACGACCCTTATGGATTGAACTCACCCTTTTCATCACATTGCATGAGGGATTTTGGCCATTTGTGGAAGAACTAACACCTGCTAATTTGGAACTCTTGGATTGTCAGCGTTCAAAGAACTGAGCTTGAGTTTTGCATACGGTGTCCGTATTGGGCCCATAAGCACTTTTCGAAAAGGTAGCGACACTTTTGGATTGAACTCATTGCTTATCTGTGATGTATGTGGGATTTCGATCATTTGTAGAAGAGCCAGCACTTGCCTGTTTTGAACGCTTGGTTTGTTAGCGTTCGAAAAACTAAGCGTGACCTTTGCATACGGTGTTCATTTTAGGCCCAAAAGTACTTTTCAGAAAGGTAGCGACCCTTTTGGATTGAACTCTCCACTTTTCCGTTAATTATGATGGATTTGACCATTTTTGGAAGAACAAGAACTTGCTTATTTGGAACGCTTGGATTGTCGACGTTCGAAGAACTGAGCGTGACTTTTGCATACGGTGTCCGTTTTGGGCCCATAAGTACTTTTCGAAAAGGTAGCAACCCTTTTAGATTTAAGTCTCCACTTCACCGTAATGTATGATGGATTTTGACCATTTGTGGAAGAACAAGAACTTGCTTATTTGGAACGCTTGGATTGTTGGCGTTCGAAGAACTGAGCGTGACTTTTGCATATGGTGTCCATTTTGGGCCCATAAGTACTTTTCAAAAGGTTGCAACCCTTTTGGATTGATCTCTTCGCTTCGTTGTAACGTATGAGGGATTTTGGCTATTTGTGGAAAAACAAGCACTTGCCTATTTTGAACGCTTGGATTGTCGGCGTTCGAAGAACTGAGCATCACTTTTGCATACAGTGTCCGTTTTGAGCCCATAAGTACTTTTCGAAATGGTAGCGACCCTTTTGGATTGAACTCACCCTTTTCATCACGATGTATGAGGGATTTAGGCCATTTGTGGAAGAACTAGCACTTTCTAATTTGGAACGCTTGGATTGTCGACGTTCAAAGAACTGAGCGTGACTTTTGCATACGGTGTTCGTATTGGGCCCTTAAGTACTTTTCGAAAAGGTAGCGACTCTTTTGGATTGAACTCATTGCTTATCTGTGACATATGAGGGATTTCAACCATTTGTGGAAGCATAAGCACTTGCCTATTTCGAATGCTTGGATTGTCGACGTTCGAAGAACTAAGCGTGACTTTTGCATACGGTGTTCGTTTTAGGCCCATAAGTACTTTTCGGGAGGGTAGCGACCCTTTTGGATTGAACTCACCCTTTTCATCATAACATATGAGGGATTTAGGCCATTTGTGGATGAACAAGCACTTGCTATTTTGGAACTCTTGGATTGCCGATGTTCGAAGAATTGAGCATGACTTTTACATACGATGTTCATTTTGGGCCCATAAGTACTTTTCGGAAGGGCGACCCTTTTCGATTGAACTCACCCTTTTTGTCATGACGTATAAGGATTTCAGCCATTTGTGGAAGAACAAGCACTTGCTAATTTGGAATGCTTGGATTGTTAGAGTTCGAAGAACTGCGCCTGACTTTTGCATACGGTGTTCGTTTTGGGCCCAAAAGTACTTTTCAGAAAGGTAGCGACCCTTTTGGATTGAACTCATCGCTTATCTCTGATGTATGAGGAATTTCGGCCATTTATGGAAGAACAAGAACTTGCTGATTTGGAACGCTTGGATTGTCGGGGTTCGAAGAACTGAGTGTGACTTTTGCATGCGGTGTCCGTTTTGGGCCCATAAGTACTTTTTGGAAAGGTAGCGACCCTTTTAGATTGAACTCATCGCTTATCTGTGACATATGAGGAATTTCAGCCATTTGTGGAAGAACAAGCACTTACTTATTTGGAACACTTGGATTGGCATGTTCGAAGAACTTAGCATGACTTTTACATACGGTCCGTTTTGGGCCCGTAAGTACTTTTCGGAAAGGTAGTGACACTTTAGGATTGAAATCACCCTTCTAGTCATGACGTATAAGGGGTTCTGGCCATTTGTTGAAGAACAAGCACTTGCTAATTTGGAACGCTTGGATTGTCATCGTTTGAAGAATTGAGCATGACTTTTGCATGTGGTGTCCGTTTTGGGCCCTTAAGTAATTTTTGGAAAGGTACCGACCCTTTTGGATTGTACACACCCTTTTCATCACAACGTATGAGGGATTTCATCCATTTGTCGAAGAAGAAGCACTTGCTTACTTTGAACGCTTGGATTGTCGACGTTCAAAGAACTGAGCGTGAGTTTTTTATACGGTGTTTGTTTCGGGCGCATAAGTACATTTCGAAAAGATAGCAACCCTTTTGGTTTGAACTCATCCTTTTTGTCACGATGTATGAGGGATTTCGGCCATTTATGGAAGAACAAGAACTTGCTGATTTGGAACGCTTGGATTGTCGGCATTCGAAGAACTGAGCATGACTTTTGCATACAGTGTCCGTTTTGGGCCTATAAGTACTTTTTGGAAAGGTAGCGACCCTTTTGGATTGAATTCATCGTTTATCTGTGACATATGAGGGATTTCAGCCATTTGTGGAAGAACAAGCACTTGCTTATTTGGAAAACTTGGATTGTCGACGTTCGAAGAACTTAGCGTAACTTTTGCATACGGTGTCCGTTTTGGGCCCGTAAGTACTTTTCGGAAAGGTAGTGACACTTTAGGATTGAAATCACCCTTCTAGTCATGACGTATGAGGGATTTTGGCCATTTGTGGAAGAACAAGCACTTGCTAATTTGGAACGCTTGGATCGTCACCGTTCGAAGAACCGAGCGTGACTTTTGTATGCGGTGTCCGTTTTGGGCCCTTAAGTAATTTTCGAAAAGGTAGCGACCCTTTTGGATTGTACACACCCTTTTTATCACAAAGTATGAGGGATTTCATCCATTTGTCAAAGAACAAGGACTTGCTTATTTTGAACACATGGATTGTCGGCGTTCGAAGAATTGAGCGTGACTTTTGCATACGGTGTTTGTTTTCGGCCCATAAGTACTTTTCGAAAAGATAGCAACCATTTTGGATTGAACTCACCCTTTTTGTCGCAATGTATGAGGGATTTTGGCCATTTATGGAAGAACAAGAACATGCTAATTTGGTACGCTTGGATTGTCGGCCTTCAAAGAACTGAGCGTGACTTTTGCATACGTTGTCTGTTTTGGGTCCATAAGTACTTTTCGGAAAGTTAGCTACCCTTTTGGATTGAACTCAACCTTTTTGCCATGATGTATGAGTGATTTCGGCCATTTTTTGAAGAACAAGCACTTGCTAATTTGGAACTCTTGGATTGTCGGCGTTCGAAGAATTGAGCGTGACTTTTGCATACGGTGTCCATTTTGGGCCCACAAGTAATTTTCGGGGTAGCAACCCTTTTGGATTGAACTCACAATTTTCATCGTGACGTATGAGGGATTTCAGCCATTTTGGGAAGCACAAGCACTTGCTATTTTGAAACTCTTTGATTGTCGGCGTTCGAAGAACTGCGCCTGACTTTTACATACTGCATCCGTTTTGGGCCCATAAGTACTCTTTGGAAAGGTAGCAACCCTTTTGGATTGAACTCATCGCTTATCTATGTTGTATGAAGGATTTTGGTCGTTTGTGGAAGAACAAGCACTTGCTTGTTTGGAACGCTTGGACTGTCGGTGGTCAAAAAACTGAGCCTGACTTTTGCATACGATGTCCGTTTTGGGCCCATAAGTACTTTTAAGAAAGGTAGCAACCCTCTAGGATTGATCTCACCCTTCTCATCATGGCGTATGAGGGATTTCGACCGTTTGTGGAGGAACAAGCACTTGCTAATTTGGAACGCCTGGATTGTTAGTGTTCGAAGAACAAATCGTAACTTTTGCATACAGTGTCTGTTTTGGGTAGCGAACCTTTTGGATTGTACTCACCCTTTTCGTTGTGATGTATGAGGGATTTTGGCCGTTTGTGGAAGATCAAGAACTTACTTATTTTGAACGCTTGGATTGTCGACGTTCGAAGAACTGAGCGTGACTTTTGCATACGGTGTTTATTTTTTGCCCATAAGTACTTTTCGGAAAGATAGCGACCCTTTTGGATTGAACTCACCCTTTTCTTCATGACGTATGAGGGATTTTGGCCATTTGTGGAAGAACAAGCACTTCCTAATTTGGAACGCTTGGATTGTCAACGTTCGAAGAACTGTGCGTGACTTTTGCATACGGTGTCCGTTTTGGGCCTATAAGTACTTTTAAGAAAGGATCTACCCTTTTGGATTGAACTCACCCTTTTCGTCGGGATGTATGAGGGATTTCAGATACTTATGGAAGAGCAAGAACTTGCTAATTTGGAACGCTTGGATTGTCGGTGTTCGAAGAACTGAGTGTGACTTTTGCATACGGTGTCCGTTTTGGGTCCATAAGTACTTTTCGAAAAGGAAGCGACCCTTTTGTATTAAACTCTTTGCTTTCCCGTAATGTATGATGCATTTTGACTGTTTGTGGAAGAATAAGAACTTTCTTATTTGGAACATTTAGATTGTCGGTGTTCGAAGAACTGAGCGTGACTTTTCAATACGGTGTCCGTTTTGGGCCCATAAGTACTTTTCGGAAGGTTAGCGACCCTTTTGGATTGAACTCACCCATTTCGTCATGACGTATGAGGGATTTCGGCCATTTGTGAAAGAACAAGCACTTGCTTATTTGGAACGCTTGGATTGTCGGCGTTCGAAGAACTGCGCGTTACTTTTGCATGCGGTGTCCGTTTTGGGCCCATAAGTACTTTTCGAAACGGTAGCTACCCTTTTGGATAGAACTCATCACTTATCTATAATGTATGAGGGATTTTGGCCATTTGTGGAAGAACAAGCACTTGCTTATTTGGAACACTTGGGTTGTCGGCGTTCAAAGAACTGAGCGTGACTTTTGCATATGGTGTCCGTTTTGGGCCCATAAGTACTTTTCAGAAAGGTAGTGACCCTTTAGGATTGAACTCACCCTTCTTCTCATGACATATGAGGGATTTCGGCTATTTGTGGAAGAAGAAGCACTTGCTAATTTGGAACGCTTGGATTGTCAGTGTTCGAAGAACTGCGCCTGACTTTTGCATACGATGTTCGTTTTGGGCCCAAAAGTACTTTTCAGAAAGGTAGCGACCCTTTTGGATTGAACTCATCGCTTATCTCTGATGCATGAGGGATTTTGGCCATTTATGGAAGAACAAGAACTTGCTGATTTGGAACGCTTGGATTGTCGACGTTTGAAGAACTGAGTGTGACTTTTGCATACGGTGTCCATTTTGGGCCTATAAGTACTTTTTGGAAAGGTAGCGACCCTTTTGGATTGAACTCATCGCTTATCTGTGACATATGAGGGATTTCAGCCATTTGTGGAAGAACAAGCACTTGCTTATTTGGAAAACTTGGATTGTCGATGTTCGAAGAACTTAGCGATACTTTTGCATATGGTGTCCGTTTTGGGCCCGTAAGTACTTTTCGGAAAGGTAGTGACACTTTAGGATTGAAATCACCCTTCTAGTCATGACGTATGAGGGATTTTGGCCATTTGTGGAAGAACAAGCACTTGCTAACTTGGAACGCTTGGATCATCACCGTTCGAAGAACTGAGCGTGACTTTTGCAGGCGGTGTCCGTTTTGGGCCCTTAAGTAATTTTCGGAAAGGTAGCGACCCTTTTGGATTGTACACACCCTTTTCATCACAAAGTATGAGGGATTTCATCCATTTTTCGAAGAATAAGGACTTGCTTATTTTGAACACTTGGATTGTCGACGTTCGAAGAACTGAGCGTGACTTTTGCATACGGTGTTTGTTTTCGGCCCATAAGTACCCTTCAAAAAGATAGCAACCCTTTTGGATTGAACTCACCCTTTTCATCGAGATGTATGAGGGATTTCAGATACTTATGGAAGAGCAAGAACTTGCTAATTTGGAATGCTTGGATTGTTGGTGTTCGAAGAACTGAGTGTGACTTTTGCATACGGTGTCCATTTTGGGTCCATAAGTACTTTTCGAAAAGGAAGCGACCCTTTTGTATTGAACTCTTTGCTTTCCTATAACGTATGATGCATTTTGACCGTTTGTGGAAGAATAAGAACTTTCTTTTTGGAACATTTAGATTGTCGGCGTTCGAAGAACTGAGCGTGACTTTCACATACGGTGTCCGTTTCGGGTCCATAAGTACTTTTCGGAAGGTTAGCGACCCTTTTGGATTGAACTCACCCAATTCATCATGACGTATGAGGGATTTTGGCCATTTGTTGCTAATTTGGATCGCTTTGATTGTCGGCGTTCGAAGAACTGCCCGTTACTTTTGCATGCGGTGTCCATTTTGGACCCATAAGTACTTTTCAAAAAGATACCGACCCTTTTGGATAGAACTCGTCACGTATCTATAATGTATGAGGGATTTTGGCTGTTTGTGGAAGAACAAGCACTTGCCTATTTGGAACACTTGGGTTGTCGGCGTTCGAAGAACTGAGCGTGACTTTTGCATATGGTGTCCATTTTGGGCCCATAAGTACTTTTTAGAAAGGTAGTGACCCTTTAGGATTGAACTCACCCTTCTTGTCATGACATATGAGGGATTTCGGCTGTTTGTGGAAGAACAAGCACTTGCTAATTTGGAACGCATGGATTGTCAGCGTTCGAAGAACTGCTCCTGACTTTTGCATACGATGTTCGTTTTGGGCCCAAAAGTACTTTTTAGAAAGGTAGCGACCCTTTTGGATTGAACTCATCACTTATCTCTGATGTATGAGGGATTTTGGCCATTTATGGAAGAACAAGAACTTGCTGATTTGGAACGCTTGGATTGTCGGCGTTCGAAGAACTGAGTGTGACTTTTGCATACGGTGTCCATTTTGGGCCTATAAGTACTTTTTGGAAAGGTAGCGACCCTTTTGGATTGAACTCATCGCTTGTCTGTGACATATGAGGGATTTTAGCCATTTGTGGAAGAACAAGCACTTGCTTATTTGGAAAACTTGGATTGTCGAAGTTCGAAGAACTTAGCGATACTTTTGCATATGGTGTCCGTTTTGGGCCCGTAAGTACTTTTCGGAAAGGTAGTGACACTTTAGGATTGAAATCACCCTTCTAGTCATGACGTATGAGGGATTTTGGCCATTTGTGGAAGAACAAGCACTTGCTAATTTGGAACGCTTGGATCATCACCGTTCGAAGAACTGAGCGTGACTTTTGCAGGCGGTGTCCGTTTTGGGCCCTTAAGTAATTTTCGAAAAGGTAGCGACCCTTTTGGATTGTATACACCCTTTTCATCACAAAGTATGAGGGATTTCATCCATTTGTTGAAGAACAAGGACTTGCTTATTTTGAACACTTGGATTGTCGACGTTCGAAGAACTGAGCGTGACTTTTGCATACGGTGTTTGTTTTCGGCCCACAAGTACTTTTCGAAAAGATAGCAACCCTTTTGGATTGAACTCACCCTTTTTATTACAATGTATGAGGGATTTTGGCCATTTATGGAAGAAGAAGAACATGCTAATTTGGAACGCTTGGATTGTTGGCCTTCGAAGAAGTGTGCGTGACCTTTGCATATGGTGTCTGTTTTGGGTCCATAAGTACTTTTCGGAAAGGTAACGTCCCTTTTGGATTGAACACAACCTTTTTGTCATGACGTATGAGTGATTTTGGCCATTTTTTGAAGAACAAGCACTTGCTAATTTGGAACTCTTGGATTGTTGGCGTTCGAAGAACTGAGCGTGACTTTTGCATACGGTGTCCATTTTGGGCCCACAAGTACTTTTCGGAGGGGTAGCAACCCTTTTGGATTGAACTCACCATTTTCATTGCGACGTATGAGGGATTTCAACCATTTGTGGAAGCACAAGCACTTGCTATTTTGGAACTCGTTGATTGTCGGCGTTCGAAGAACTGAGCCGGACTTTTGCATACGGTGTCCGTTTTGGGCCCATAAGTACTTTTTGGAAAGGTAGCAACCCTTTTGGATTGAACTCATCGCTTATCTGTGTTGTATGAAGGATTTTGGTCATTTGTGGAAGAACAGGCACTTGCTTGTTTGGAACGCTTGGATTGTCGACGGTCGAAAAACTGAGCCTGACTTTTGCATACGGTCTCCGTTTTGGGCCCATAAGTACTTTTCGGAAAGGTAGCAACCCTCTAGGATTGATCTCACCCTTCTCATCATGGCGTATGAGGGATTTTGACCGTTTGTGGAGGAACAAGCACTTGCTAATTCGGAACGCCTGGATTGTCAACATTCAAAGAACAGATCGTGACTTTTGCATACAGTGTCCGTTTTGGGTAGCGAACATTTTGGATTGTACTCACCCTTTTCATCACGATGTATGAGGGATTTCAGCAGTTTGTGGAAGACCAAGCACTTGCTTATTTTGAACGCTTGGATTGTCGACGTTCGAAGAACTGAGCGTGACTTTTGCATACGGTGTTTGTTTTTTGCCCATAAGTACTTTTCAAAAAGATAGCGACCCTTTTGGATTGAACTCACCCTTTTCTTCATGACGTATGAGGGATTTTGGCCATTTGTGGAAGAATAAGCACTTCCTAATTTGGAACGCTTGGATTGTCGACGTTCGAAGGACTGTGCGTGACTTTTGCATACGGTGTCCGTTTTGAGTCCATAAGTACTTTTCGACAAGGATCTACCCTTTTGGATTGAACTCACCCTTTTCATTGCGATGTATGAGGGATTTCAGATACTTATGGAAGAACAAGAACTTGCTAATTTGGAATGCTTGGATTTTCGGCGTTCGAAGAACTGAGCGTGACTTTTGCATACGGTGTCCATTTCGGGTCCATAAGTACATTTTGAAAGGGAAGCGACCCTTTTGTATTGAACTCTTCACTTCCATGTAACGTATGATGCATTTTGACCATTTGTGGAAGAATAAGAACTTTCTTATTTGGAACATTTAGATTGTCGGCGTTCGAAGAACTGATCGTGACTTTTGCATACGGTGTCCGTTTTGGGCCCATAAGTACTTTTCGGAAGGGTAGCGACCCTTTTGGATTGAACTCACCCTTTTCATCACGACGTATGAGGGATTTCGGCCATTTGTGGAAGAACAAGCACTTGCTAATTTGGAACGCTTGGATTGTCAGCGTTCGAAGAACTGTACGTGACTTTTGCATGCAGTGTTCGTTTTGGGCCCATAAGTACTTTTCGGGAAGGTAGCGACCCTTTTGGATTGAACTCATCACTTATCTATGACGTATGAGGGATTTTGGACATTTGTGGAAGAACAAGCACTTGCTTATTTGGAACACTTGGATTGTCGGCGTTCGAAGAACTGAGCGTGACTTTTGCATACGGTGTTCGTTTTGGGCCCATAAGTACTTTTCGAAAAGGTAGTGACCCTTTAGGATTGAACTCACCCTTCTTGTCATGACATATGAGGGATTTTGGCCATTTGTGGAAGAACAAGCACTTGCTAATTTGGAACGCTTGTATTGCCAGCGTTTGAAGAACTGAGCATGACTTCTACATACAGTCTCCGTTTTGGGAGCATAAGTAATTTTCAGAAAGGTAGTGACCCTTTTGGATTGTACTCACCCTTTTCGTTGTGATGTATGAGGGATTTTACCTAATTTTTGAGGAACAAGCACTTGCTTATTTTGAACGCTTGGATTGTCGACGTTTAAGGAGCTGAGTGTGACTTTTGCATACAATGTTTGTTTCGGGCGCATAAGTACTTTTCGAGAAGATAGCAACCCTTTTGGTTTGAACACATCCTTTTCGTCGCGATGTATGAGGGATTTCGGCCATTTATGGAAGAACAAGAACTTACTGATTTGGAACGCTTGGAATGTCGGTGTTCGAAAAACTGAGCACGACTTTTGCATACGGTGTCCGTTTTGGGCCTATAAGTATTTTTCGAAAAGGTAGTGACCCTTTAGGATTGAACTCACCCTTCTTGTCATGACATATGAGGGATTTTGGCCGTTTGTGGAAGAACAAGCACTTGCTAATTTGGAACGCTTGGATTGCCAGCGTTTGAAGAACTGAGCATGACTTCTACATACAGTCTCCGTTTTGGGAGCATATGTAATTTTCAGAAAGGTAGTGACCCTTTTGGATTGTACTCACCCTTTTCGTTGTGATGTATGAGGGATTTTACCTAATTTTTGAAGAACAAGCACTTGCTTATTTTGAACGCTTGGATTGTCGACGTTTAAGGAGCTGAGTGTGACTTTTGCATACAGTGTTTGTTTAGGGCGCATAAGTACTTTTCGAGAAGATAGCAACCCTTTTGGTTTGAACACATCCTTTTCGTCGCGATGTATGAGGGATTTTGGCCTTTTGTGGAAGAATAAGCACTTGCTAATTTGGAATGCTTGGATTGTTAGCGTTCGAAGAACTGAGCGTGACTTTTACATACGGTGTCAGTTTTGAGAGCATAAGTAATTTTCGAAAAGGTAGCGACCCTTTTGGATTGTACTCATCCCTTTCATTGTGATGTATGAGGGATTTTAGCCATTTGTTGAAGAATAAGTACTTGCTTATTTAGAACTCTTGGATTGTCGACGTTCGAAGAACTGAGCGTGAGTTTTGCATACGGTGTTTATTTCGGGCCCATAAGTACTTTACAAAAAGATAGCAACCCTTTTGGATTGAACTCATCCTTTTCGTCGCGATGTATGAGGGATTTTGGCCGATTGTGGAAGATCAAGCACTTACTCATTTCGACATCTTGGATTGTTGACGCTCAAAGAACTGAGCGTGACTTTTGCATAAGGTGTTTATTTTTTGCCCATAAGTACTTTTCGGAAAGATAGCGACCCTTTTGGATTGAACTCACCCTTTTCTTCATGACGTATGAGGGATTTTAGCCATTTGTGGAAGAACAAGGACTTCCTAATTTGGAACGCTTGGATTGTCAACGTTCAAAGAACTGTGCGTGACTTTTGCATACGATGTCCATTTTGGGCCCATAAGTACTTTTCGGCAAGGATCTACCCTTTTGGATTGAACTCACCCTTTTCATTGCGATGTATGAGGGATTTCAGATACTTATGGAAGAACAAGAACTTGCTAATTTGGAATGCTTGGATTTTCGGCGTTCGAAGAACTGAGCGTGACTTTTGCATACGGTGTCCATTTTGGGTCCATAAGTACATTTTGAAAGGGAAGCGACCCTTTTGTATTGAACTCTTCACTTCCCTGTAACGTATGATGCATTTTGATCATTTGTGGAAGAATAAGAACTTTCTTATTTGGAACATTTAGATTGTCGGCGTTCGAAGAACTGAGCGTGACTTTTGCATACGGTGTCCGTTTTGGGCCCATAAGTACTTTTCGGAAGGGTAGCGACCCTTTTGGATTGAACTCACCCTTTTCGTCACGACGTATGAGGGATTTCGGCCATTTGTGGAAGAACAAGCACTTGCTAATTTGGAACGCTTGGATTGTCAGCGTTCGAAGAATTGTACGTGACTTTTGCATGCAATGTCCGTTTTGGGCCCATAAGTACTTTTCGGGAAGGTAGCGACCCTTTTGGATTGAACTCATCACTTATCTATGACGTATAAGGGATTTTGGCCATTTATGGAAGAACAAGCACTTGCTTATTTGGAACGCTTGGATTGTCGGCGTTCAAAGAACTGAGCGTGACTTTTGCATACGGTGTCCGTTTTGGGCCCATAAGTACTTTTCGAAAAGGTAGTGACCCTTTAGGATTGAACTCACCCTTCTTGTAATGACATATGAGAGATTTTGGCCGTTTGTGGAAGAACAAGCACTTGCTAATTTGGAACGCTTGGATTGCCAGCGTTCGAAGAACTGAGCATGACTTTTACATACGGTGTCCGTTTTGGGTGCATAAGTAATTTTCGGAAAGGTAGTGACCCTTTTGGATTATACTCACCCTTTTTGTTGTGATGTATGAGGGATTTTAATAAATTTTTGAAGAACAAGCACTTGCTTATTTTGAACGCTTGGATTGTCGACGTTCAAAAAATTGAGTGTGATTTTTGCATACAGTGTTTGTTTCGGGCGTATAAGTACTTTTCGAGAAGATAGCAACCCTTTTGGTTTGAACTCATCCTTTTTGTCGCGATGTATGAGGGATTTCAGCCATTTATGGAAGAACAAGAACTTGCTGATTTGGAATGCTTGGATTGTCGGTGTTCGAAAAACTGAGCGCGACTTTTGCATACGGTGTCCGTTTTGGGCCTATAAGTACTTTTTGGAAAGGTAGCGACCCTTTAGGATTGAACTCACCCTTCTCGTCATGATGTATGAGGGATTTTGGCCTTTTGTGGAAGAACAAGCACATGCTAATTTGGAACGCTTGGATTGTTAGCGTTCGAAGAACTGAGCGTGACTTTTACATACGGTGTCAGTTTTGAGAGCATAAGTAATTTTCGGAAAGGTAGCGACCCTTTTGGATTGTACTCATCCCTTTCGTTGTGATGTTTGAGGGATTTTAGCCATTTGTTGAAGAATAAGTACTTGCTTATTTAGAACTCTTGGATTGTCGACGTTCGAAGAACTGAGCGTGACTTTTGCATACGATGTTTGTTTCGGGCCCATAAGTACTTTACAAAAAGATAGCAACCCTTTTGGATTGAACTCATCCTTTTCGTCGCAATGTATGAGGGATTTCGGCCATTTATGGAAGAACAAGAACTTGTTGATTTTGGAACGCTTGGATTGTCGGCGTTCGAAGAACTGAGCATGACTTTTGCATATGGTGTCCGTTTTGGGCCCATAAGTACTTTTCGGAAAGGTAGCAACCCTTTTGGATTGAACTCTTCACTTCGCCGTGATGTATGATGGATTTTGACCTTTTGTTGAAGAACAAGAACTTGCTTATTTGGAACTACTGGATTGTCGACGTTTGAAGAACTGTGCGTGACTTTTGCATATGGTGCCCATTTTAGGCCAATAAGTACGTTTTACAAAGGTAACGACACTTTAGGATTGAACTCTCCGCTTCGCCGTGACGTATGAGGGATTTTGGCTATTTGTGGAAAAGTAAGCACTTGGTTATTTTGAACGCTTCGATTTTTGGCGTTCGAAGAACTGAGCTTGACTTTTGCATACAGTGTTCATTTTGGGTCCATAAGTACTTTTCGAAATGGTAGTGACCCTTTTGGATTGAACTCACCTTTTTCATCATGACGTATGACGGATTTCGGCCATTTGTGGAAGAACTAGCACTTGCTAATTTGAAACGCTTGGATTGTCAGGGTTCAAAGAATTAAGATTGACTTTTGCATACGGTGTTTATTTTGGGCTCATAAGTACTTGTCGAAAAGGTAGCGACTCTTTTGGATTGAACTCATCACTTATCAGTGATATATGAGGGATTTTGGCCATTTGTGGAAGAACAACCACCTGCTTATTTCGAACGCTTGGATTGTCGACGTTCGAAGAATTGAGCATGACTTTTGCATACGACGTTGATTTTGGGCCCATAAGTACTTTTCGAAAAGGTAGACCCTTTTGAATTGAACTCACCCTTTTTGTCATAACGTATGAGGGATTTTGGCCATTTTTGGAAGAACAAGCACTTGCTAATTTGGAACTCTTGGATTGTCGCAGTTCGAAGAACTGCGCGTGACTTTTGCATACGGTGTTCGTTTTGAGCCCATAAGTACTTTGTGGAAAGGTAGCGACCCTTTTGGATTGAACTCTCCACTTCACCGTGACATATGATGGATTTCGACCATTTGTGGAAGAACAAGAACTTGCTTATTTGGAACGGTTGGATTGTCAGCGTTCAAAGAACTAAGCGTGACTTTCGCATACGGTGTCCGTTTTGGGCCCATAAGTACTTTTTGAAATGGCAGCAACACTTTGGTATTGAACTCTCTGCTTTGCCGTGACATATGAGGGATTTTGGCTATTTGTGGAAAAATAAGCCCTTACTTATTTTGAACGCCTGGATTATCAGTGTTCGAAGAACTGAGCTTGACGTTTGCATACGGTGTCCATTTTAGGTCCATAAGTACTTTTCGAAATTGTAGTGACTCTTTTGGATTGAACTCACCCTTTTCATTGTAACGTATGAGGGATTTTAGCCATTTGTGGAAGAACTAGCACTTGCTAATTGGGAATGCTTCGATTGTCTGCGTTCAAAGAACTAAGTATGACTTTTGCATACGGTGTTCGTTTTGGGCCCATAAGTATTTGTCGGAAAGGTAGTGACCCTTTTGGATTGAACTCATCACTTATTAGTGACGTATGAGGGATTTTGGCTATTTGTGGAAGAACAACCACTTGCTTATTTCGAACGCTTGGATTGTCAACGTTCGAAGAACTAAGCGTGACTTTTGCATCCGACGTTCGTTTTGGGCCAATAAGTACTTTTCGAAAAGGTAGCGACCCTTTTGGATTGAACTCACCCTTTTTGTCATAAAGTATGAGGGATTTTGGCTATTTGTGGAAGAACAAGCACTTGCTAATTTGGAACTCTTGGATTGTCGGCGTTCGAAGAACTGAGCGAGACTTTTGCATACGGTGTCTATTTTTGGCCCGTAAGTACTTTTCGGAAAGGTAGTGACCCTTTTCGGATTGAACTCACCCTTTTTGTCTTAACGTATGAGGGATTTTGCCCATTTGTGGAAGAACAGGCACTTGCTAATTTGGAACTCTTAGATTGTCGGCGTTCGAAGAACTGAGCGTGACTTTTGCATATGGTGTCTGTTTTGGGCCCATAAGTACTTTTCGAAAAGGTAGCGACCCTTTTGGGATTGACTCACCCTTTTCGTCATGACGTATGAGGGATTTTGGTCATTTGTGGATGAATAAGCACTTGCTTATTTTGAACGCTTGGATTGTCGCCGTTTGAAGAACTGAGCGTGACTTTTGCATACGATTCCGTTTTGGACCCATAATACTTTTCGAAAAGGTAGCAATCCTTTTGGGTTGAACTCTCCACTTTCTGTGACTTATGATGGATTTCGACCATTTGTGGAAGAACGAGAACTTGCTTATTGGGAACGGTTTCATTGTTGGCGCTCGAAGAACTGAACGTGACTTTTTCATACGGTGTCCGTTTTGGGTCCATAAGCACTTTTCGAAAAGGTAGCAACCCTTTTGGATTAAACTCTCCACTTCACCGTAACGTATGAGGGATTTTGACCATTTGTGGAAGAACAAGCACTTTCTTATTTGGAACGCTTGGATTGTCGAAGTTCGAAGAGCTGAGCGTGAGTTTTGCATACGGTATCCGTTTTGGGCCCATAAGTACTTTTCGAAAAGGTAGCGACCCTTTTGGATTGAACTCTCCACTTCACTGTGACGTATGAGGGATTTTAGATGTTTGTGGAAAAACAAGCACTTGCTTATTTTGAACGCTTGGATTGTTGGCATTCGAAGAACTGAGCTTGACTTTTGCATACGGTGTTCGTTTTGGGCCCATAAGTACTTTTCGAAAAGGTAGCGACCCTTTTGGATTGAACTCACCCTTTTCATCATGACATATGATGGATTTTGGCCATTTGTGGAAGAACTAGCACTTGCTAATTTGGAACGCTTGGATTGTCGGAGTTCAAAGAACTGTGCATGACTTTTGCATACGGTGTCCGTTTTGGGCCCATAAGTACTTTTCGGAAAGGTAGCGACCATTTTGGATTGAATTCATCGCTTACCTGTGATGTATGAGGGATTTCAGCCATTTTTGGAAGAACAAGCACTTTTTTATTTCGAACGCTTGGATTGTCGGCGTTCGAAGAACTGAACGTGAATTTTGCATACGGTGTTCATTTTGGGCCCATAAGTACTTTTCCGAAAGGTAGTGAACCTTTTGGATTGAACTCACCCTTTTCATCTTGACGTATAAGAGATTTTAGCCATTTGTTAAAGAACAAGCACTAGCTAATTTGGGACTCTTGGATTGTCGGCGTTCGAAGAACTGAGCGTGACTTTTGCATACGGTGACCGTTTTTGGCCCATAAGTACTTTTCGGAAAGGTAGCGACCCTTTTGGATTGAACTCACCCTTTTTTTCTCAGCGTATGATGGATTTTGGCCATTTGTGGAAGAATAAGCACTTGCTAATTTGGAACGCTTGGATTGTCGGCGTTCGAAGAACTGCGCATGACTTTTGCATATGGTGTCCGTTTTGGGCCCATAAGTACTTTTCGGAAAGGTAACGACCCTTTTGGATTGAACTCATCATTTATTTGTGATGTATGAGGGATTTCAGCCATTTATGGAAGAACAAGCACTTACTTATTTGGAACGCTTGGATTGTCGGCGTTCGAAGAACTGAACGTGAGTTTTGCATACGGTGTCCATTTTTGGCCAATAAGTACTTTTCGGAAAGGTAGTGACCCCTTAGGATTGAACTCACCCTTCTCATCATGACGTACGGGGGATTTTGACCGTTTGTGGAAGAATAAGCACTTGCAAATTTGGAATGCTTGGATTGTCGGCGTTTGAAGAACTGAGTGTGACTTTTGCACACAGTGTCCGTTTTGGGCCCATAAGTACTTTTCGGAAAGGTAGCGACCCTTTTGAATTGAACTCACCCTTTTTGTCATGACGTATGAGGGATATCGGCCAATTGTGGAAGAAAAAACACTTGCTAATTTGGAACGCTTGGATTGTCGGCATTCGAAGAACTGAGTGTGACTTTTGCATACGGTGTCTGTTTTGGGCCCATAATTACTTTTCGAAAAGGTATCGACCCTTTTGGATTGAACTCTCTACTTTACCATCACATATGATGGATTTCAACCATTTAGGGAAGAACAAGAACTTGGTTATTGGGAATGGTTGGATTGTCGGCGTTCGAAGAACTAAGCGTGACTTTTTCATACGGTGTCCGTTTTGGGCCCATAAGCACTTTTTGGAAAGGTAGAAACCCTTTTGTATTGAACTCTCCACTTTTTCATAACGTATGAGGGATTTCAACCATTTGTGGAAGAACAAGCACTTGCTTATTTGGAACGGTTGGATTGTCGACGTTCGAAGAACTGAGCGTGACTTTTGAAAACGGTGTCCGTTTTAGGCCCGTAAGTACTTTTTGAAAGGGTAGTGACCCTTTTGGATTGAACTCTCCGCTTCACTGTGACGTATGAGGGATTTCGACTGTTTGTGGAAAAACAAACAATTGCTTATTTTGATCGCTTGGATTGTCGACGTTCGAAGAACTGCGCTTGAATTTTGCATACGATGTCCGTTTTGGACCCATAAGTACTTTTCGAAAAGGTAGCGACCCTTTTGGATTGAACTCTCCCTTTTCATCATAACGTATGAGGGATTTCAGCCATTTGTGGAAGAACTAGCACTTGCTAATTTGGAATGCTTGTTGATTCGAACCCCATAGCAATGGAAACTATGAAACCCACAACGAGATTGATGCGGAACCCAAAAATGCCAATACTAACCGGTTTTGGATCTCGAACCCCAAGAATTGAACCAAGAAACCTTAGACTAGCGAAGAACCTAAAACCCCTTGATTACAATTAAAAGAACCTACAATCCGATTGATTAGAACGCCACAAGAAGTTGAATCTTGATAAGTTCCAAAATTGTTCAAGAAGAACAATAAATTGAAAGAACAATTCTCTCTCTATAATATTAAACAAAAGTCAAAAGTTGTTAAAATGAAAAGTAATCTCCTATTTATACTAATGAATAAAAACGTCCAAAATCATCAAATTATGGTAATAATTTGATTTCATAAGAATTCTATCAAAACTAGGAAATTCGGTCAAAATTAGAAAATTCGCCAATTTTTTTGGCTTGTGCGGCTGCATGGTGTAAATCCATGCGTTTGCATGGTTCAACAAAAAAAAAACAATATTTGTTTTCGGTATGCCACTGTGCGGCTGCACAGGCTTGTCTTCAGCCTCCGATTTCGTCGCTTGATAACAAATTGATCCAAGTTGATTCGGCCTTCGACCCGAACATGTAAGTTGCTCTATTTTGAGTCCCGAACATGGTTCCATCAATGGTTTCTTGAATGAGCAATCCCATCGCTTGTTTCACTTGCTTTGCCCTTGATCACGTCATTGGTCCGCCATCGACTATCAATGGGTCTTGTCTTGTGCTTGCATTCGTCGGGCTCGACTCCTGGATCATATCATCCCCTCCTTCTTCAAAAGGATTCGTCCTCGAATCTGAACCTGCATCAAACAGAGAGAGGTCAGATACTTTAAAAGTAGCCAAAGCATTGTACTCACCTAGTAAATCCACTTTGTATGCATTGTCATTGATCCTCTCGATGATTTGAAACGGTCCATCGCCTCGTGGTTGCAATTTTGACTTCCTCTGTTCTGGAAAATGTTCTTTTCTGAAATGCACCCAGGCCCAATCTCCCGGCTCAAATGTAACGCGTCTTCTTCTTTTATTTGCTTTTGATGCAATAAGCTTTCCTTTCTCTTTGATCGGCATCCTGACCTTTTCATGGAGTGCTTTCAACATCTCGGCTTTTCGTTTCCCATCCAAGCTACCTCGTTCATGCACAGGCAAAGTAATTAAATCCATATGTGTTAGTGGATTAAAACCATAAACAATTTCAAAAGGAGAAAACGAAGTAGTAGAATGTGTAGCTCGATTATATGCAAACTCTACAAACGGTAAACACTCTTCCCATGATTTTAGATTTTTATCGATCACTATCCTAAGTAGTTGAGTCATAGTTCGATTAACTACCTCAGTTTGTCCATCTGTTTGTGGGTGACAAGTTGTAGAAAATAATAACTTATTTCCTAACTTACTCCACAGAACACGCCAAAAATGATTCAAAAACTTCACGTCCCTATCAGACACTATACTTTTAGGTACTCCATGTAAACGTACTATCTCCCTAAAGAATAAGTCTACAATATTAGTAGCACCATCAATTTTATGACATGGTATGAAGTGCGCCATCTTACTAAACCTATTGACCACTACAAATATTGAACCCTGACCCCTTTTTGTCCTAGGCAAACCTAACACAAAGTCCATAGATATGTCTACCCAAGGTTNGCCATTTGTGGAAGAACTAGCACTTGCTAATTTGGAATGCTTGTTGATTCGAACCCCATAGCAATGGAAACTATGAAACCCACGACGAGATTGATGCGGAACCCAAAAACGCCAATACTAACCGGTTTTGGATCTCGAACCCCAAGAATTGAACCAAGAAACCTTAGACTAGCGAAGAACCTAAAACCCCTTGATTATAATTAAAAGAACCTACAATCCGATTGATTAGAACGCCACAAGAAGTTGAATCTTGATAAGTTCCAAAATTGTTCAAGAAGAACAATAAATTGAAAGAACAATTCTCTCTCTATAATATTAAACAAAAGTCAAAAGTTGTTACAATGAAAAGTAATCTCCTATTTATACTAATGAATAAAAACGTCCAAAATTATCAAATTATGGTAATAATTTGATTTCATAAGAATTCTATCAAAACTAGGAAATTCGGTCAAAATTAGAAAATTCACCAATTTTTTTGGCTTGTGCGGCTGCATGGTGTAAATCCATGCGGTTGCATGGTTCAACAAAAAAAAAACAATATTTGTTTTCGGTATGCCACTGTGCGGCTGCACAGGCTTGTCTTCAGCCTCCGATTTCGTCGCTTGATAACAAATTGATCCAAGTTGATTCGGCCTTCGACCCGAACATGTAAGTTGCTCTATTTTGAGTCCCGAACATGGTTCCATCAATGGTTTCTTGAATGACCAATCCCATCGCTTGTTTCACTTGCTTTGCCCTTGATCACGTCATTGGTCCGCCATCGACTATCAATGGGTCTTGTCTTGCGCTTGCATTCGTCGGGCTCGACTCCTGGATCATATCATCCCCTCCTTCTTCAAAAGGATTCGTCCTCGAATCTGAACCTGCATCAAACAGAGAGAGGTCAGATACTTTAAAAGTAGCTGAAGCATTGTACTCACCTAGTAAATCCACTTTGTATGCATTGTCATTGATCCTCTCGATGATTTGAAATGGTCCACCGCCTCGTGGTTGCAATTTTGACTTCCTCTGTTCTGGAAAATGTTCTTTTCTGAAATGCACCCAGACCCAATCTCCCGGCTCAAATGTAACGCGTCTTCTTCTTTTATTTGCTTTTGATGCAATAAGCTTTCCTTTCTCTTTGATCGGCATCCTGACCTTTTCATGGAGTGCTTTCACCATCTCGGCTTTTCGTTTCCCATCCAAGCTACCTCGTTCATGCACAGGCAAAGTAATTAAATCCATATGTGTTAGTGGATTAAAACCATAAACAATTTCAAAAGGAGAAAAAGAAGTAGTAGAATGTGTAGCTCGATTATATGCAAACTCTACAAACGGTAAACACTCTTCCCATGATTTTAGATTTTTATCGATCACTGTCCTAAGTAGTTGAGTCATAGTTCGATTAACTACCTCAGTTTGTCCATCTGTTTGTGGGTGACAAGTTGTAGAAAATAATAACTTATTTCCTAACTTACTCCACAGAACACGCCAAAAATGATTCAAAAACTTCACGTCCCTATCAGACACTATACTTTTAGGTACTCCATTTAAACGTACTATCTCCCTAAAGAATAAGTCTACAATATTAGTAGCACCATCAATTTTATGACATGGTATGAAGTGCGCCATCTTACTAAACCTATCGACCACTACAAATATTGAACCCTGACCCCTTTTTGTCCTAGGCAAACCTAACACAAAGTCCATAGATATGTCTACCCAAGGTTCACTAGGTACAGGTAAAGGAGTATACAAACTATGGGGTTGAACCTTAGACTTAGCCTTTTTACAAGTTATGCACTTTCCACATAAAAATGTTCTACGTCATGTCGCATTTTAGGCCAATAAAAATGTTCCCCTAACATATCTAAAGTCTTTTGAACCCCGAAGTGTGCCATTAAACCACCCCCATGTGCTTCCCTTACCAATATTCACGCAAAAAACAATTAGGAATGTACAACTTATCTCCCCTAAACAAATATCCTTCATGCTTATAGAATTTATCAAATTCACCTTTGTCACATGAAGCATAAATACTAGAAAAATCACAATCAGATTCATACATGCCCTTAATATGCTCGAAACCAAGTAATTTAGTACTTAACGAATTTAAAAGCACGTACCTTCGGGACAACGCATCAGCAACTATATTTTCGTTACCTTGTTTGTACTTGACGATGTAGGGAAATGTCTCAATAAACTCCACCCATCTCGCATGTCTTTTGTTCAACTTACCTTGACCTCGCAAATGCTTTAAAGATTCATGATCGATGTGTATCACAAATTCCTTTGTCCATAAGTAGTGCTGCCAAGTCTCCAATGCTCGAACAAGTGAATACAGCTCCTTGTCATATGTCGAATAATTCAATGCTGCCCCACTCAACTTTTCGCTAAAGTAAGCAATCGGTCTCCTTTCCTGCACTAACACTGCTCCTATACCTATTCTTGATGCATCACACTCAACCTCAAATGTTTTATCAAAATTTGGTAATGCCAAAACAGGTGCCTTACATAGCTTATCTTTAATGGTGTTAAATGCAATTTCTTAAGATTCTCCCCAATGAAAACCTACACTCTTCTTTACTATTTCAATCAACGGTGTGGTGATGGTGCTAAAATCTCTTACAAATCGCCTATAAAAACTAGCCAATCCATGAAAACTCTTAACTTCAGTTATAGTCTTAGGTGTTGGTCATTCCTTTATAGTTTTTATCTTTTCTTCATCGACTTCCACCTCGTTGGCACTAACCACAAATCCTAGGAAAACAACTCTATCCATGCAAAATGTGCACTTTTTGAAATTAGCATATAGTTGTTCCTTTCGCAACATAACAAGCACACAATTTAAATGTTCTAAATGCTCATCTAGGTTTTTGCTCTAGATTAAGATGTCATCAAAATAAATTACAACAAATTTCCCAATAAAAGCACACAAACATGGTTCATTAAATGCATAAAAGTGCTCGGTGCATTAGTGAGTCCAAACGGCATAACTAACCATTCATACAATCCATACTTAGTCTTAAACACCGTTTTCCATTCATCACCCTCCCGCAAGCGAATTTGATGATACCCACTCTTAAGATCAATCTTACTAAAAATGCAAGCACCGTGAAACTCATTAAGCATATCATCTAGCCTAGGTATTGGGTGACGATACTTTACCGTGATATTGTTGATAGCTCGGCAATCCACACACATTCTCCAAGTCCCGTCCTTCTTAGGCACCAGCAAAATAGGTACAGCACATGGACTTCACTCTCCCTGACATAACCTTTGCTCATCAACTCCTCCACTTGCTTTTGAAGCTCCTTCATCTCCTCGGGATTGCTTCGGTAAGCTGGTCGATTCGGTATGACATCTCCAGGTGCAAAGTCAATCTGGTGCTCGATGCCTCTGATTGGTAGCAATCCACTTGGCATCTCCTCAGGAAACACATCGTTGAACTCCTATAATAAGGACTTAACCAATTTGTTAGAATCCTCGAAATTGAGGAGGGACTCCTTGTACACTAACAATATCATTTGCCTATTATTGCTCATAGCCTTTTTCAACTCACTCTCTTTCGCATAGAAGTTGACCTTTGGCTTTTCTCTCCGCTCAGCTGAGTCTTTTTCTCTTCTCTCAACTGACTCTTTTTCTCTCTGCTCATGCGGCTTTTCTCTCTTTTCTCCACTTTCAGCCACCTCACTATTTTCTCTCTTATTGATGGTTTCACTATTGCCTCTCCTTTTTCCTGACTCTCTTATTCTCTTGTCTTCCTCAATTTTCAGCTTGATTAGATCTCCATACACTTGTGCCGGTGTTAATGGCGCAAGAGTAATAGTCTTCCCATCCTTGACAAAGCTATAACGATTCCTATAACCATCATGTGTGACCCTTCTATCATATTGCCATGGTCTTCCTAACAAGATACGACCCACATCCATAGGCACCACATCACATACTACTTTGTCACTATAACTCCCAATTGAGAAATTAATTAAGACTCTTTTATTCACCCTAACTTTCCCAATTTCATTCAACCATTACAACTTATAAGGCCTAGGGTATCTTAACAATGCTAGTCCTAATTTCTCAACTAAAGTTGTGCTAGCTACAGTCATGCAACTCCCACCATCAATAATCATACTACATACCTTATCGTTGACATAACAACGTGTGTGGAATATATTTTCTTGCTGCTGCTCTGAATCATCCACTTTGACTTGAGTGTTAAGAGCTCTCCTTGACACCAACGATTCCCCAACAGTAAACTCCAATTTTTCTTCTTCTTCAACGTCCTCCAATGCAGGCATGTCCTCAAACTCTCCTTCACTTTCACTCACCACATCTCCATTATCCAACAAAACCATTACCCATTTATTTGGGCATTGAGAAGCAATGTACCCTGACCCCAAGCATCTGAAACACTTGATGTCTCGATTTCTTGATGGTTGTGAATCTGTTTTGGGTGCTGTTTTGCTAGTACTTTTTTCTTTCCCTTTCTACCACTCATTCCTACCTTTAGATACAGCTTTATCACCTTTGTTGTTGTTGTTCCACCCTGGCTTCCAAGATGGATTAACACTCGAAGTTCCTAACAGCTGCCTAGCTCCCCCTTTCCTCCTCAACTGTCTCTCTACCTTCATAGCCACATGCAACATGTCTTTCAACTCCACATAATATTGCAACTCCACTACATTGGCAATTTCCCTATTCAACCCATTCAAGAGTCGTGCCATGGTAGCCTCCCTATCTTCCATCACATTGGCCCTAATCATGAGTATTTCCATCCCCTTATGATAGTCCTCTACACTTTTCGACCCTTGATATAGACCTTGCAGTTTTTGATGGATCTCTCGATAATAGTGGCTAGGAACAAACCTCTTTCTCATCAATGACTTCAATTCCTCCCAAGTGCTGATTGGTCTTCCCCCACTCCTACGTTGTGAAGTAATCACTTGATCCCCCATGAAATTGCATAGTCACTGAACTCCAAAACTGCTAACTTCACCTTTTTCTCCTCCGAGTAGTTATCACACTCGAAGATCATTTCAACCTTCCTTTCCCACTCCAGGTATGCCTCGGGATCACTCCTTTCTTTGAATGAAGGAACTATCATATTTATATTTCCCAAGTTTCCATCCAACTCCTTCCCGTGGTCATTCTGACCCCATCTGTCGAACCTATCACCTCTATTACTCATCCTTCCCATCTCAACACCATGAAATTCATCTTCGCCCATGTCACTCCCATATCCATACTCCTCTCGCCTTTCCCTCCTAGGCTCCCATCTATCCGGTCCTCTGGCATTGGATACATCCACTCGATGTCCCCGACTAAGATTAGCCACCGATGTGTCTAATCTATTTATCCAAGCCTCCTGCTTCTCCAACCTATCTCTCACATCTCCAAACGCCCTCTCAAACCTTTGCACTAAATCCTTCGATGCATTGCTATTATTGCCTTGTCGGCTTGAGTTTGATTCTGCCCTTTCTGACATCCTAACACTAAAATTTTATTTTACTACCTCACCAAAAGTCACTCGGAACACACACAAGGGTTTTTACCCTCTATTAAGCTCACCTCTCTACCTTTTACCACGCAGTTCTTTCAACAATTACTTCTAGGAACAATCAATGAACTCAATCAATCAATCAATTCATGTAGAATTCCCCAAACTAGATGTGACTCAATAATTGTAACAAAGGACTCAAAGAAAACTTTTAGAACTTGATTTGAATTGAAGGAATGGAATGATTCAATGTGCCCAAGTAATTTAGAAACGATAATGAATAATAAAAGTTGGTAATTGATGGATCAATAATATTTAACAAGTTCTTTTTACTGTACGGATGAACAGTAAAAAAATTTTTTGATCCGAAAATCAATAACAAAACCAACGAAGAAAACAAAAATAGATTCGGGTGAAAATCGAGCCCAGAAACAGAATTTGAAGATTTTTAATGAAACTTTTGGATCAAAAGATCAAGAAAACCTTCTGGACACAAGAACACAAGGAATTGAAAAAAAATTAGAAAACAAAGGATATAACCTGATTAAATTGGAGTCAAAGCTCTGATACCAACTGATGCGAACCCCGTAGCAATGGAAACTATGAAACCCACAACGAGATTGATGTAGAACCCAAGAACGCCAATACTAACCGATTTTGGATCTTGAACCCCAAGAATTGAACCAAGAAACCCTAGATTAGCAAAGAACCTAAAACCCCTTGATTACAATTAAAAGTACCCACAATCCAATTGATTAGAACGCCACAAGAAGTTGAATCTTGATAAGTTCCAAGATTGTTCAAGAAGAACAATAAATTGAAAGAACAATTCTCTCTCTATAATATTAAGCGAAAGTCAAAAGTTGTTACAATGAAAAGTAATCTCCTATTTATACTAATGAATAAAAACGTCCAAAACCATCAAATTATGATAATAATTTGATTTCATAAGAATTCTATCGAAACTAGGAAATTCAGCCAAAATTAGAAAATTCGCTAATTTTTTTGGCTTGTGCGGCCACATGGTGTAAATCCATGCGGTTGCATGGTTCAACAAAAAAAATAATGTTTGTTTTCAATATGCCATTGTGTGGCCGTATGATGTTTTGCCTGTGCGGGTCTTCAGCCTCCGGTTTCGTCGCTTGATAACAAATTGATCCAAGTTGATTCGGCCTTCGACCCGAACATGAAAGTTGCTCCATTTTAAGTCCCGAACATGGTTCCATCAATGGTTTCTTGAATGAGCAATCCCATCCTTATTTCACTTACTTTGCCCTTGATCATGTCATTGGTATGCCATCGACTATTAACGGGTCTCGTCTCGCACTTGCCTTTATCGGGCTCGACTCCTGGATCATATCACTTGGATTGTTGGCATTCAAAGAACTAAGTGTTACTCTTGCATACGGTATCCATTTTGGGCCCATAAGTACTTTTTAGAAAGGTAGCGACCCTTTTAGATTGATCTCATCGGTTATCTGTGATGTATGAGGGATTTCAGCCATTTGTGGAAGAACAAGCACTTGCTTATTTCGAACGCAAGGATTTTTGACGTTCGAAGAACTGAGTGTGAATTTTGCATACGGTGTTCTTTTTTGGCCCATAAGTACTTTTCGAAAAGGTAGTGAACCTTTTTTATTGAGCTCATCCTTTTCGTCTTGACGTATGAGGGATTTCGACCATTTGTTGAAGAACAAGCACTTGCTAATTTCGAACCTTTGGATTGTCAGCGTTCGAAGAACTGAGTGTGACTTTTCCATATGGTGTCCATTTTTGGCCCATAAGTACTTTTCGGAAAGATAGCGACCCTTTTTGACGTTCGAAGAACTGAGTGTGACTTTGGATTATCTATGACGTATGAGGGATTTTGGCCATTTGTGGAAGAACAAGCACTTGCTTATTTGGAACGCTTAGATTGTCGGCGTTTAAAGAACTAAGCGTGACTTTCGCATAAGGTGTCCGTTTTGGGCCAGTAAGTACTTTTCAGAAAGGTAGCGACCCCTTAGGATTAAACTCACCCTTCTCGTCATGACGTATGAGGGATTTTGACCGTTTGTGGAAGAATAAGCACTTGCTAATTCGGAACGCTTGGATTGTCGACGTTCGAAGAACTGAGCCTGACTTTTGCATACGGTGTCCATTTTTGGACCATAAGTACTTTTCGAAAAGGTAGCTACTCTTTTGGATTGAACTCACCCTTTTTGTCATGACGTATGAGGGATTTCGTCCATTTGTATAAGAACAAGCACTTGCCAATTTGGAACGCTTGGATTGTCGGCGTTCGAAGAACTGAGCATGACTTTTTCAAACAGTGTCCGTTTTGGGCCCATAAGTACTTTTTGGAAAGGTAGCGACCCTTTTGGATTGAACTCACCCTTTTTGTCATGATGTATGAGGGATTTTGGCCATTTGTGGAAGAACAAGCACTTGCTAATTTGGAACTCTTGGATAGTCGACGTTCGAAGAACTGCGCATAACTTTTGGATACGGTGTCTGTATTGGGACCATAAGTACTTTTTTGAAAGGTAGCGACCCTTTTGGATTGAACTCATCGGTTATTTGTGACGTATGAGGGATTTTGGCCATTTGTGGAAGAACATGCACTTGCTTAATTTGAACGCTTGGATTGTCAGTGTTCGAAGAACTGAGCGTGACTTATGAATACGGTGTTCGTTTTAGGCCCATAAGTACTTTTCGGAAAGGTAGCGACCCTCATAGATTGAACTCACCCTTTTCTTAATGACGTATGAGGGATTTAGGCCATTTTTTGAAGAACAAGCACTTGCTAATTTGGAACTTCGAGATTGTTGGCCATTTGAAGAACTGAGTGTGACTTTCGCATACGGTGTCTGTTTTAGGCCCATAAGTACTTTTCAGAAGGGTAGTAACCCTTTTGGATTGAACTCACCCTTTTCGTTGCGACGCATAAGGGATTTCAGCCATTTGTGGAAGTACAAGCACTTGCTAATTTGGAACGCTTGGATTGTTGGCATTCGAAGAACTGAGCGTGACTTTTACATACGGTGTCCGTTTTGGGCCCAAAAGTACTTTTCAAAAAGGTAGCGACCCTTTTGGATTGAACACTCCACTTAGTCGTGATGTATGATAGATTTTGACCATTTGTGGAGGAACAAGAACTTGCTTATTTGGAACGGTTGGATCAAAGAACTGAGCGTGACTTTTGCATACGGTGTCCGTTTTAGGCCCATAATTACTTTTCGGAAAGGTAGCGACCCTTTTGGATTGAACACTCTACTTCACTATTACGTATGATAGATTTTGACCGTTTGTGGAAGGACTAGAACTTGCTTATTTGGAATGATTGGATTGTCGACGTTCGAAGAACTGAGCGTGACTTTTACATACGGTGTCTATTTTGAGCCCACATTTCGAAAAGTAGCCATGCTTTTGGATTGAACTCTCCACTTTACCATAACGTATGAGGGATTTCGACCATTTGTGGAAGAACAAGCACTTGCTTATTTGGAACGCTTGGATTGTGGATGTTCGATGGACTGAGCGTGACTTTTGCATACGGTATCTGTTTTGGGCCCATAAGTACTTTTCGAAAAGGTGGCGACCCATTTGGACTAAACTCTCTGCTTTCCCATGACGTATTAGGGATTTTAGCTAGTTGTGGAAAAACAAGTACTTGCTTATTTTAAATGCTTGGATTGTCGGTGTTCGAAAAATTGAGCTTGACTTTTGCATACAGTGTCCGTTTTGGGCCCATAAGTACTTTTCGAAATGGTAGCAACCCTTTTGGATTGAACTATCCCTTTTCATCGTGACGTATGAGGGATTTCGATCATTTGTGGAAGAACTAGCACTTGCTAATTTGGAACGCTTGGAATGTCGACGTTCAAAGAACTGAGCCTGACTTTTGCATACGGTGTCCGTTTTGGGCCTGTAAGTAATTTTTGAAAAGGTAGCGACCTTTTGGATTGAACTCATCTCTTATCTGTGACTTATGAGCGATTTTGGCCATTTGTGGAAGAAAAAGCACTTGCTTATTTCAAGACGTTCGAAGAACTGAGCGTGAATTTCGCGAACGGTGTTCTTTTTGGGCCCATAACTACTTTTCAAAAAGGTAGCGACCCTTTTGGATTGAACTCACCCTTTTCGTCATGACGTATGTAGGATTTTGGTCATTTGGGGAAGAACAAGGACTTGCTAATTTGGAACTCTTGGATTGTCGGCGTTCGAAGAACTGAGCGTGACTTTTGCATACGATGTCCGTTTTAGGCCCATAAGTACTTTTTGGAATGGTAGCGACCCTTTTGAATTGAACTCACCCTTTCATCACGATGTATGAGGCATTTCGGCCATTTGTGGAAGAACAAGCACTTCCTAATTTGGAACGCTTGGATTGTCGGCGTTCCAAGAACTACGCTTGACTTTTGCATACGGTGTTCGTTTTGGGACCATAAATACTTTTCGAAAAGGTAGTGACCCTTCTGGATTGAACTAATCGCTTATCTGTGATGTATGAGGGATTTTAGTCATTTGTGGAAAAATAAGCACTTGCTAATTTGGAACGCTTGGATTGTCGGTGTTTGAAGAACTGAGAGTGACTTTTGCATACGGTGTCCATTTTGGGCCCATAAGTACTTTTCAGAAAGGTAGCTACCCTTTTGGATTGAACTCACCCTTTTTGTCGTGATGTATAAGAGATTTTGGCCATTTGTGTAAGAACAAGCACTTGCTAATTTGGAACGCATGGATTGTCGGTGTTCGAAGAACTGAGCGTGACTTTTGCATACGGTGTCCGTTTTTAGCCCATAAGTACTTTTCGAAAAGGTAGCAACCCTTTTGGATTGAACTCATCCTTTTTGTCATGATGTATGAGGGATTTTGGCCATTTGTGGAAGAACAAGCACTTGCTAATTTGGAACGCTTGGATTGTCGACGTTCGAAGAACTGTGCGTAACTTTTGCATACGGTGTCCGTATTGGGCTCATAAGTACTTTTTGGAAAGGTAGTGACCCTTTTGGATTGAACTCATTGGTTATTTATGACGTATGAGGGATTTTAGCCTTTTGTAGAAGAACATGCACTTGCTTAATTCGAACGCTTGGATTGTCGGCGTTCGAAGAACTGAGCGTGACTTATGAATATGGTGTTCGTTTTGGGCCCATAAGTACTTTTTAGAAAGGTAGCGACCCCTTTGGATTGAACTCACCCTTTTCGTTATGACGTATGAGGGATTTCGGCCATTTGTGGAAGAACAAGAACTTGCTAATTTGAAACTTTGGGATTGTCGGCGTTTGAAGAACTGAGCGTGACTTTTGCATACGATGTCTGTTTTTGGCCCATAAGTACTTTTCGAAAGGGTAGGAACCCTTTTGGATTGAACTCACCCTTTTCGTTGTGACGCATAAGGGATTTTAGCCATTTGTGGAAGTACAAGCACTTGCTAATTTGGAACGCTTGGATTGTCGGCGTTTGAAGAACTGAGCATGACTTTTGCATACGGTGTCCGCTTTGGGCCCATAATTACTTTTTGAAAAGGTAGCGACCCTTTTGGAACACTCCACTTTTCCATTATGTATGATGGATTTTGACTATTTGTGGAAGAACTAGAACTTGCTTATTTGGAACGGTTGGATTGTCGGCGTTTGAAGAACTGAGCGTGACTTTTGCATACGGTGTACGTTTTGAGCCCATAAGCACTTTTTGAAAAGGTAGCCATGCTTTTGGATTGAACTTTCCACTTCACCATAACGTATGAGGGATTTCAACCATTTGTGGAAGAACAAGCACTTGCTTATTTGGTACGCTTGGATTGTGGGCGTTCGAAGAACTGAGCACGACTTTTGCATACGGTGTCCGTTTTGGGCCCATAAGTACTTTTTGAAAAGGCCGCGACCCATTTGGAATGAACTCTCCGCTTCCCCATGTCGTATTAGGGATTTCAACTGTTTGTGGGGAAATAAACACTTGCTTATTTTGAATGCTTGGATTGTCGGCGTTCGAAGAACTGAGCTTCACTTTTGTATACGGTGTCCGTTTTGGGCACATAAGTATTTTTTGAAAAGGTAGCAAACCTTTTGGATTGAACTCATCTCTTATCTATGACGTATGAGGGATTTTGGCCATTTGTGGAAGAGCAAGCACTTGCTTATTTCAAGACGTTCGAAGAACTGAGCGTGACTTTCGCAAACAGTGTTCATTTTGGGCCCATAAGTACTTTTCGAAAAGGTAGCGACCCTTTTGGATTAAACTCACCCTTTTTGTCATGACGTATGTAGGATTTTGGCCACTTGGGAAAGAACAAGGACTTTCTAATTTGGAACTCTTGGATTGTCGGCGTTCGAAGAATTGAGCGTGACTTTTGCATACGGTGTCCGTTTTGGGCCCATAAGTACTTTTTGGAATGGAAGCGACCCTTTTGAATTGAACCCGCCCTTTTCATCACGACGTATGAGGGGTTTCAACCATTTGTGGAAGAACAAGCACTTCCTAATTTGGAACGCTTGGATTGTCGGCGTTCCAAGAACTGCACTTGACTTTTACATATAGTGTTCGTTTTGGGCCCATAAATACTTTTCGGAAAGGAAGTGACCCTTTTGGATTGAACTAATCACTTATCTATGATGTATGAGGGATTTTAGTCAGTTGTGGAAGAATAAGCACTTGTTAATTTGGAACGATTGGATTGTCGGCGTTTGAAGAACTGAGGGTGACTTTTACATACGGTGTCCATTTTGAGCCCATAAGTACTTTTCGAAAAGGTAGCTACCCTTTTGGATTGAACTCACCCTTTTTGTCATGACATATGAGATATTTTGGCATTTGTGTAAGAACAAGCACTTGCTAATTTGGAACGCTTGGATTGTCGGCGTTCGAAGAACTGAGCGTGACTTTTGCATACGGTGTCCGTTTTGGGCCCATAAGTACTTTTCGAAAAGGTAGCGACCCTTTTGGATTTAACTCACTCTTTTTGTCATGACGTATGAGGGATTTAGGCCATTTGTGTAAGAATAAGAACTTGCTAATTTGGAACGCTTGGATTGTTGACGTTCGAAGAACTACGCATAACTTTTGCATATGGTGTCCGTATTGGGCCCATAAGTACTTTTTGGAAAGGTCCCGACCCTTTTGGATTGGACTCGTCACTTATTTGTGACGTATGAGGGATTTCAGCCATTTGTGGAAGAACATGCACTTGCTTAATTAGAATGCTTGGACTGTCGGCGTTCGAAGAACTGGGCGTGACTTATGAATATGGTGTTCGTTTTGGGCCCATAAGTACTTTTCGAAAAGGTAGCGACCCTTTTGGATTGAACTCACCCTTTTTGTCATGACGTATGAGGAATTTTGGCCATTTGTGGAAGAACAAGCACTTGCTAATTTGGAACTTCGGGATTGTCGGCGTTTGAAGAATTGAGCGTGACTTTTGCATACGGTGTACGTTTTGAGCCCATAAGCACTTTTCGGAAAGGTAGCCAAGCTTTTGGATTGAACTCTCTACTTCATCGTAATGTATGAGGGATTTCAATTGTTTGTGGAAGAACAAGTACCTGCTTATTTGGAACGCTTGGATTCTGGACTTTCGAAGAACTGAGCGTGACTTTTGTATACGGTGTCCGTTTTGGGCCCATAAGTACTTTTTGAAAAGGTAGCGACCCATTTGGACTGAACTCTCCGCTTCCCCATTACGTATTAGGGATTTCAACTATTTGTGGAGAAACAAGTACTTGCTTATTTTGAACGCTTGGATTGTCGGTGTTCGAAGAACTTAGCTTGACTTTTGCATACGGTGTCCGTTTTGGGCCCATAAGTACTTTTGGAAAAGGTAGCGAACCTTTAGGATTGAATTCATCTCTTATCTGTGACATATGAGGGATTTTGGCCATTTGTAGAAGTACAAGCACTTGCTTATTTCACGACGTTTGAAGAACTGAGCGTGAGTTCCCCGAACGGTGTTCATTTTGGGCCTGTAAGTACTTTTTGAAAAGGTAGCGACCCTTTTGGATTGAACTCACCCTTTTCGTCATGACGTATGTAGGATTTTGGCCGTCTGGGGAAGAACAAGGACTTGCTAATTTGGAACTCTTGGATTGTCGGCGTTCGAAGAACTGAGCGTGACTTTTGTACGGTGTCCGTTTTGGGCCCATAAGTACTTTTTGGAATGGTAGCGACCCTTTTGAATTGAACTCACCCTTTTCATCATGACAAATGAGGAGTTTCAGCCATTTGTGGAAGAACAAGCACTTCCTAATTTGGAATGCTTGGATTGTCGGCGTTCCAAGAACTGCACTTGACTTTTGCATACGGTGTTCGTTTTGGGCCCATAAATACTTTTCGGAAAGGAAGTGACCCTTCTGGATTGAACTAATCACTTATATATGATGTATGAAGGATTTTAGTCGTTTGTGGAAGAATAAGTACTTGTTAATTTGGAACGATTGGATTGTCGGCATTTGAAGAACTGAGGGTGACTTTTACATACGGTGTCCATTTTGGGCCCATAAGTACTTTTCGGAAAGGTAGCTACCCTTTTGGATTGAACTCACCCTTTTTGTCATGACGTATGAGAGATTTCGGCCATTTGTGTAAGAACAAGCACTTGCTAATTTGGAACGCTTGGATTGTTGGCGTTCGAAGAACTGAGCGTAACTTTTGCATACGGTGTCCATTTTGGACCCATAAGTACTTTTCGGAAAGGTAGCGACCCTTTTGGATTGAACTCACCCTTTTTGTCACAACGTAGGAGGGATTTTGGCCATTTGTGGAAGAACAAGCACTTGCTAATTTGGAAAGCTTGGATTGTCGACGTTTGAAGAACTGTGCGTAACTTTTGCATACGGTGTCCGTATTGGGCCCATAAGTACTTTTTAGAAAGGTAGCGACCCTTTTGGTTTGAACTCATCGGTTATTTGTGACGTATGAGGGATTTTGGCCATTTGTGGAAGAACATGCACTTGCTTAATTCGAACGCTTGGATTGTCGGCGTTCGAAGAACTGAGTGTGACTTATGAATATGGTGTTCGTTTTGGGCCCATAAGTACTTTTCGAAAAGGTAGCGACCCTTTTGGATTGAACTCACCCTTTTTATCATGACGTATGAGGATTTTGGCCATTTGTGGAAGAACAAGCACTTGCTAATTTGGAACTTCGGGATTGTCGGCGTTTGAAGAACTGAGTGTGACTTTTGCATACGGTGTCTGTTTTTAGCCCATAAGTACTCTTCAGAAGGGTAGCGACCCCTTTGGATTGAACTCACCCTTTTCGTTGCAATGCATAAGGGATTTTAGCCATTTGTGGAAGTACTAGCACTTGCTAATTTGGAATGCTTGGATTGTCGACGTTCGAAGAACTTAGCGTGACTTTTGCATACGGTGTCCATTTTGGGCCCATAATTACTTTTCGAAAAGGTAGCGACTGTAACGACCCAAATCATCATAATTTAATTCGCTACAATTTTTTTAATTTTAAAATGCAGACTACATATATCCATTTGCATATAAACATATATGAAAATTTATTTATAAATAAATGTTCATTGCAATAAATTTAAAATAAATTAAATTACGTGCTAACTTAGATCTTTAACCAGCGAAACAAGGCACCAACACACCAACGAACCACCACGCTCCGACATAACCCGATCTACCCTGTGAGGTACATGGAAATACTCAGTAGGATATAAAAATTTTAATGGTGCAATCCTGAATAAAAATTTTAAACACATATATCAGAATATCATACCGTCTCATATCTTTAAAATCCGGTAAGAGCTCATAACATATCGTATCATATAATATCATTGTACCGGAATGGCCATATCATTCATATCATAGAACATCATATCATAGCATTAACTTTCATGAGTATAAAATTCATCAACATGTAAGAATAATAATTAAACGGGACAAAAAAACTTTGCACCTCAATATCCTACCT
>NW_019266024.1:9471-15038 GCF_002742605.1 Olea europaea var. sylvestris | reverse complement strand
TTTTATTCTAAAATTTTCGGGGCGTTACAATCTCCCCTACTTAAAAGAATTTCGTCCTCGAAATTTACCTTGGTTAAACGAAGAGTTCTGGATACTTGGTTTTAAGCTCATCTTCTTTCTCCCAAGTTGGCTCATCGGGTTCATGATTTTACCATTGGACCTTGACCAGGGGAACTTCTCTATTTCTTAGCCGATGCACTTTTCTATCCAAAATCATCGTTGGAATTTCTTCATATGACACGTTCAATGTTTGATAACTTATTACCTGATTGGGGTCATGAACATATTTTTTGAGCATCGATATATGAAACACGTTATGCACTGCTGCAAGTTCAGGTGGTAAGGCAAGTTGGTAAGCTACAACACTAATCCTTTCAAGGATCTCGAAAGGTCCTATAAATCGCGGTCTCAACTTTCCCTTCTTGCCAAATCTCAATACACCTTTCATGGGTGCCATTTTAAGGAAAACTTTGTCGCCCACACTAAATTCCAAATCCTTTCTCCTACGATCTACATAATTTTTCTGTCGGTCTTGTGCTGTCTTTATTCTAGCTCTAATTTTGTCAACTGCCCCAACTGTTCGTTCAATAATTTCAGGACCCAAAATTCTACTCTCTCCAACCTCATCCCAATGGATAGGGGATCTGCACTTCCTACCATAAAGAGCTTCATATGGGGCCATACCTATAGTGGCCTGAAAACTATTGTTGTAAGCAAACTCCACTAAAGGCAAGTGTGTCTCCCAACTACCTCCAAGATCCAAAACACATGCCTTCAACATATCTTCCAGAGTTTGGATGGGTCTTTCTGATTGTCCATCCGTCTGAGGATGATAAGCAGTGCTAAACTTCAGTTTCGTCCCCATGGCTATCTGCAAACTCTTCCAAAATTTAGACGTGAACCTCGGATCTCCATCTGAAACAATAGTGATTGGAACTCCATGCAATCTAACTATCTCTTTGATGTATGGCTGTGCAAACTGTTCCATGTTGAAGTTTACCTTGATTGGTAGAAAATGGGCCGACTTCGTCAAACGATCAACCACTACCTAAATAGCATTGTGACCTTTTGCTGTCCTTGGAAGGCCTACCACAAAGTTCATCGTTATGTGTTCCCACTTCCATTCTGGAATATTCAAAGGTTTCAATAGTCCTGATGGCCTTTGGTGTTCTGCCTTGACCTGTTGACAGATAATACATTTTTCAATGAACTGACCAATTCCTCTCTTCATATTCCTCCACCAAAATGTATCTCGGAGATCTCGATACATTTTCTTACCACCTGGATGTGCTGAATATGGGGTAGAGTGAGCCTCTTCCAGTATCTCATTTCTTATACTTTCATCTTTAGGCACACATAACCTTCCTTTGAAAGTCAGCGCATTATCTGCAGACATTTCAAATCCCATTCGGTTGTTCGTGCCAACCTTAGCCTTTATCTTTTGTAGAGATGGATCCTTAATTTGTGCTTCCTTGATTCCGTCCCGAAGAGTAGGCCGAATCATAAACGCTCTTACTATTGCTGTAGTCTGAGTTAGTGGCGTGATAACTTCCAATCTCAATTTCTCAAAGTCCCTTATCAAGTTTTTCTGCACTGTGGGTAGAACTGCTAATTGTGGTCCTTTTTTTTTTTTTTTTTTTGCTTAGGGCATCTGCAACTATGTTAGCCTTTCCTGGATGGTAATGAATCGTGCAGTCGTAATCTTTCACTAGCTCCAACCATCTCCTTTATCTCATATTCAGTTCCTTTTGTGTGAAGAAGTATTTAAGACTCTTGTGGTCGTATAAATTTCACACTTCCCACCATAGAGATAATGACGCCATATCTTTAAGGCATGAACTACCGCTGCAAGCTCCAAGTCGTGCGTTTGATAGTTTTGTTCATATTGCTTCAACTATCTCGAGGCATAAGCAACCACCTTTCTATGCTGCATCAGTACACAACCCAAACCCTGCTTGGAGGCATCGCTGTAGATCACAAATTCCCCTGAACCTTCAGGTATGGAGCTAAAACTAGTCTCTGTTTGAGTTCTTGAAAACATTTTTCACATTTTTCTGTCCACTGAAACTTCGCACCTTTTCTTGTTAAATGAGTCATCGGTCCTGCTATCCTTGAGAAGCCTTCAATGAATCTTCTATAATAGCCAGACAATCCCAAGAAACTGCAGACTTCACCCACAATGGTCAGCCTTGGCCAATTTGTTACTGCTTCCACTTTAGCAGGGTCTACTTCGATTCCTTGGGCGGTAACCACGTGACCAAGAAAACCTACGCAATCAAGCCAAAATTCGTACTTCTTGAATTTGGCATATAATTTCTCCTTTCTCAAAGTTTTGAGTACTATTGGAAGTTGTTCCTCATGCTGCTTCTTATCCTTTGAGTACACAAGTATGTCGTCAATAAATACTATGACAAATTTGTCTAAGTATTGATGAAATACTCTATTCATGAGATCCATAAATACAGCTGGAGCATTGGTCAAACTAAAAGGCATGACAGTAAATTCATAATGCCCATAACGAGTCCTGAAAGCAGTTTTCGGTATATCACTTGCCTTGATCTTCAGCTGATGATACCCCGACCTTAAGTCGATCTTCGAAAACACCATTGCACCCCTTAACTGGTCAAATAAATCTTCTATTCTTGGCAATGGATATCTATTTTTTTATAGTTAAATGGTTCAATTCTCGATAGTCAATGCACATCCTCATACTCCCGTCCTTTTTCTTCACAAAAAGCACTAGAGTGCCCCAAGGAGATATGCTTGGTCGAATGAAACCTTTTTCCAGCAACTCTTCTAATTGTAGCTTCAATTCTTGGAGTTCTTTTGGTGCCATTCGGTACGGGGCCTTAGACACTAGTGCCACTCCGGGAACTAAGTCAATTGTGAATTCCACTTGCCTATCTTGTGGAATACCTGGTAGGTCTTCTGGGAATACGTCTGCAAAGTCTCGCACAACATTAATATCTTTGACGGTTGTTTCTGTATGTTTGGGTCCATTAATATTAACTAGGAATCCATGGCATGACTCCTTTCTCAGCATCTTCTCCGCTTGTAAGGCAGACACCAGACGTGGTAGAGTCTTGGACTTTGCTCCAAAGAAATGAAACTCTTCTTCTCCTGCCTTATGAAATAACACTTCCTTCTTATGACATCGAATTGTCGCATGATTGAGTCCCAACCAGTCCATGCCTAAAATTACATCGAAATCTTTCATCTCCAAAAGGTATAAGTCCGCCATTAGTATATTTCCATCAATCTCTAACTTTGTAGCCCTAGTCATCTCATTTGTAGAAAGAGTTTTTCCTGAAGGAATGCTAACCTCTAATGCATTATCCATTTTCACACATACAATGCCAGACTTAATAACGAATGATGTAGAGATAAAAGAATTTGTAGCCCCAGAGTTAAAAAGTACATAGGCGGGTATATCAGATAATAACAAAATACCTGTTTGTTTGTTTTTTTTTTTAAAGAATTTTGATGTCAGACTTTGTAATGGAGAATGAAAAATCAAGAACATAAATAGGTACTTCAAATAATAAAATACTTGCTATCACGTTCGGATCTTGCTCCGCCTCATGCTGATTTAGTGCAAAAACTCGAGCCTTCCCTTTCTTATTCTTGTCCTGGTCATCATTCTTCTTTCGTGGAGGCTCTGTACAATTCAAGGAGATATGCCCCGGCTTACCACATCGGAAACATATGTTCTTCCCAAATAAGCATTTGCCCCTATGTGATTTATTACACTTAGGACAAGGTGTAACAGTCCCATTTGTCCCACCAATGTAAACTCCTGTGCTTGGTCTTTTATTCAGCCAGTTACGCCTATCCTTGCTCTGATCATTCCACTTCCTTTTCCCCCATGACTCCTTGCCCTGCTGGGAATATTGTTCAAATGTATTCCTTTGATATGAAATAGCATGAGCCCTCTCCAACATTTCTTAGTATAAAGTGAAACAGTGAGACATAATGATCATACCGATTTCTGGTCATAGTCCATTTTTGAACCTCCTGATCTTTTTAACTTCCGTATCCACTAAGTCCGGGGCATACCTTGAGAGTTGTTCCAACTGCCTCTCATAATCAGTAAGTGATAATTTTCCCTGTCTAAGCTGTAGGAACTCTGATTCTTTGAAATCTCTCAAGGCCTGTGGGAAGTACTTTGCCATCACTTCATCTTTAAACTGCTCCCAAGTTAGGTCACGCTGCTGCTCTTCAGTCCTAGTGCATGAGACAGATTCCCACCAGTGACTGGCTGCTCCAACAAACATGAATTCTATGCATAGTACCTTTTGTGCGTCCGTACAAGCAATATGTCGAAAGATGCGCTCCAAACCTCTAATCCACTCCTCAACAGCTAGTAGGTCGGAACCACCATTAAAAGTCAGAGGCTTGTGCCTACGAAACTGCTCAACCATTGAGATGGCTCCAGGGACAAATGAAGGTGCACTCTGTGGTGGCAGTGCTTGGCTCTGCCTGCTCAAATCTTGTACCGCTTGCAATAATTCGCGTACCAAATTTGTATGGGTAGGTGGGGCCATTTCCTAAATATTTAAGTTACTCATCACACACCAATACTAAATCTAACATCTATACCTTTCTATCATAAATTTAGTGAGTCAACAAATAGCATGACTCGAAATTTAAAAGTAGGTAATTTAATATATTTAAATTATGCAAAAAATTTAAATAAATGCATTTTTCTTACCCCTTTACATACCTTAGAGTCGTCGGATGGTGGTCATTGAGTGTCAAAATCTCTTTCAAATTCTTATATATTTTAGAACCTTTAAAAGTGTTTACAAATCTTTAAATTTATCTCCAAAAAAATTTATAACAAGTTGGAAAACCTAATGCTACCCTGACTCATTGAATAAGGAAAAAAAAGCCAAAGGCAGTAGATGAAAGGCATAGACATGATAATATAAAAATATCAATATAACATATTGTGTTCAAAGAATTACAGTTTACAACTTACCATCACTGTTCACGTTGGATATTTTTTATTTATTTATTTTTTTAAGTCAGTGTAAACACCAGTGTTAAAATATAAAATTTGAATCCAACATAAAAATAGACGTCATTAGCTAAACAGGTATCAATCATTTTAATAGTTATTAAAATAATAATTTTCTATTATTACACGATTTAGTAAAATTATAAAACATGCATAATTATGCCGTACAAATATACACAACTACATATATACTTACACACATATGCCTCATATGACATCACATGCAATGCACACATATTTATCGTACGTACCAACTTCATGTATACAAAATCAATTGATACAAAACATATCTATGCATTTGCACACATGCAGACAATGAAAGCTTGCCTTAGGAGTTGGGATAGTATAAAATCATTATTTTAATGTTAATCAATTGAAATGAATGATTGCTTTTGAATTCAACAATTCAATAAAATAATATTAAACATCTCACACTTTATTCAACTTAACAAAGGACAAACACAAACGTGGGAAAATAATATGGAAGGTGTAATACATGGTACACGGGAGAATGGGTAGTCAGATTGCAAATGGAATAATAGTTATA
>NW_019266024.1:2600-9003 GCF_002742605.1 Olea europaea var. sylvestris | reverse complement strand
GAGAGTCGGCGGACGAAGAATTGAGCGTAACTTTTGAACACGGTGTCCGTTTTGGGACCATAAGAACTTTTTGGAAATGTAGCGACCATTTTAGATTGAGCTCACCACTTCGTCGTGACGTATTAGGGATTTCGGCCATTTTTCGAAAGAATGAGCACTTGCATAATTGGAACGCTTGGATTGTCAGCGTACGCTCAATTCTTCGTCCGCCGACTCTCCAAGCGTTCTAAGTATACAAGCGCTCATTCTTTCGAAGAAAGGCCAAAATCCCTCTTACGTCATGACGAAGTGGTGAGTTCAATCCAAAATGGTCGCTACATTTTCGAAAAGTACTTATGGGCCCAAAACGAACACCGTGTGCAAAAGTTGCGCTCAATTCTTCGCACGACGACAATCCAAGCCTTCCAAATATGCAATTGCTCATTCTTTCAAAAAATGGCCGAAATCCCTCATACGTCATGACGAAGTGGTGAGTTCAATCCAAAACGGTCGCTACATTTCCAAAAAGATCTTATGGGCCCAAACCGGACACCGTGTGCAAAAGTTACGCTCAATTCTTCGTCCGTCGACTCTCCAAGCGTTCTAAGTATACAAGCGCTCGTTCTTTCGAAGAAAGGCCAAAATCCCTCTTACGTCACGACGAAGTGGTGAGTTCAATCTAAAATGGTCGCTACATTTCCGAAAAGTACTTATGGGCCCAAAACGGACACCGTGTGCAAAAAGTTGCGCTCAATTCTTCGTACGACGACAATCCAAGCCTTCCAAATATGCAATTGCTCATTCTTTCGAAAAATGGCCGAAATCCCTCATACGTCATGACGAAGTGGTGAGTTCAATCCAAAACGGTCGCTACATTTCCAAAAAGATCTTACGGGCCCAAACCGGACACCGTGTGCAAAAGTTACGCTCAATTCCTCGTCCGTCGACTCTCCAAGCGTTCTAAGTATACAAGCGCTCATTCATTCGAAGAAAGGCCAAAATCCCTCTTACGTCACGATGAAGTGGTGAGTTCAATCCACAATAGTCGTTACAATTCCGAAAAGTACTTATGGGCCTAAAACGGACACCGTGTGCAAAAGTTACGCTCAATTCTTTGTACGACGACAATCCAAGCCTTCCAAATATGCAATTGCTCATTCTTTTGAAAAATGGCCGAAATCCCTCATACGTCATGACGAAGTGGTGAGTTCAATCCAAAACGGTCGCTACATTTCCAAAAAGATCTTACGGGCCCAAAGCGGACACCGTGTGCAAAAGTTACGCTCAATTCTTTATCTGCTGACTCTCCAAGCGTTCTAAGTATACAAGCGCTCATTTTTCGAAGAATGGCCAAAATCCATCGTACGTCACGATGAAGTGGTGAGTTCAATCCAAAACGGTCGCTACATTTCCAAAAAGTACTTATGGGCCCAAAACGGACACCACGTGCAAAAGTTACGCTCAATTCTTCGTACGTCACGACGAAGTGGTGAGTTCAATCCAAAACGGTCGCTCCATTTCCAAAAAGTACTTATGGGCCCAAAACGGACACCACGTGCAAAAGTTACGCTCAATTCTTCGTACGTCACGACGAAGTGGTGAGTTCAATCCAAAACGGTCGCTCCATTTCCAAAAAGTACTTATGGGCCCAAAACGGACACCACGTGCAAAAGTTACGCTCAATTCTTCGTACGTCACGACGAAGTGGTGAGTTCAATCCAAAACGGTCGCTCCATTTCCAAAAAGTACTTATGGGCCCAAAACGGACACCACGTGCAAAAGTTACGCTCAATTCTTCGTACGCCGACAATCCAAGCCTTCCAAATATGCAATTGCTCATTCTTTTGAAAAATGGCCGAAATCCCTCATACGTCATGACGAAGTGGTGAGTTTAATCCAAAACGGTCGCTACATTTCCAAAAATTTCTTATGGGCCCAAAGCGGACACCGTATGCCAAGGTTACGCTCAATTCTTTGTCTGCTGACTCTCCAAGCGTTCTAAGTATACAAGCGCTCATTCCTTCGAAGGTTGGCCAAAATCCCTCGTACGTCACGATGAAGTTGTGAGTTCAATCCAAAACGATCGCTACATTTCCAAAAAGTACTTATGGGCCCAAAACGGACACCGTGTGCAAAAGTTGCGCTCAATTCTTCGTACGCCGACAATCCAAGCATTCCAAATATGCAAGTGCTCATTCGTTTGAAAAATGGTCGAAATCCCTCATACGTCACGACGAAGTGGTGAGTTCAATCCAAAATGGTCGCTGCATTTTCGAAAAGTACTTATGGGCCCAAAACGGACACCGTGTGCAAAAGTTGCGCTCAATTCTTCGTACGCCGACAATCCAAGCATTCCAAATATGCAAGTGCTCATTCGTTTGAAAAATGGTCGAAATCCCTCATACGTCACGACGAAGTGGTGAGTTCAATCCAAAATGGTCGCTGCATTTTCGAAAAGTACTTATGGGCCCAAAACGGACACCGTGTGCAAAAGTTGCGCTCAATTCTTCGTACGCCGACAATCCAAGCATTCCAAATATGCAAGTGCTCATTCGTTTGAAAAATGGTCGAAATCCCTCATACGTCACGACGAAGTGGTGAGTTCAATCCAAAATGGTCGCTGCATTTTCGAAAAGTACTTATGGGCCCAAAACGGACACCGTGTGCAAAAGTTGCGCTCAATTCTTCGTACGCCGACAATCCAAGCGTTCCAAATATGCAAGTGCTCATTCTTTTGAAAAATGGTCGAAATCCCTCATACGTCACGACGAAGTGGTGAGTTCAATCCAAAATGGTCGCTGCATTTTCGAAAAGTACTTATGGGCCCAAAACGGACACCGTGTGCAAAAGTTGCGCTCAATTCTTCGTACTACGACAATCCAAGCCTTCCAAATATGCAATTGCTCATTCCTTCGAAAAATGGCCGAAATCCTTCATACGTCATGACGAAGTGGTGAGTTCAATCCAAAACGGTCGCTACATTTCCAAAAAGATCTTACGGGCCCAAAGCGGACACCGTGTGCAAAAGTTACGCTCAAATTCTTGGTCCGCTGACTCTCCAAGCGTTCTAAGCATACAAGCGCTCATTTTTCGAAGAATGGCCAAAATCCCTCGTACGTCACGATGAAGTGGTGAGTTCAATCCAAAACGGTCGCTACATTTCCAAAAAGTACTTATGGGCCAAAAACGGACACCGTGTGCAAAAGTTACACTCAATTCTTCGTACGCCGACAATCCAAACGTTCCAAATATGAAAGTGCTCATTCTTTCGAAAAATGGCCGAAATCCTTCATACATCACGACGAAGTGGTGAGTTCAATCCAAAACGGTCGCTACATTTACAAAAAGTTCTTCTGGGCCCAAAGCAGACGCCGTGTGCAAAAGTTACGCTAAATTCTTCGTCCGCCGACTCTCCAACCGTTCTAAATATACAAACGCTCATTCTTTAGAAGAATGGCCAAAATCCCTCAAACATCATGACGAAGTTGTGAGTTCAATCCAAAACAGTCGCTACATTTCCAAAAAGTACTTATCGGCCCAAAATGGACACCGTGTGCAAAAGTTACGCTCAATTCTTCGTACGCTGACAATCCAAGCCTTCCAAATATGCAATTGCTCATTCTTTCGAAAAATGGACGAAATCCCTCATATGTCCCGACGAAGTGGTGAGTTCAATCCAAAACGGTCGCTACATTTCCAAAAAGTACTTATGGGCCCAAAGCGGACACCGTGTGCAAAAGTTACGCTCAATTCTTCGTACGCCGACAATCCAAGGGTTCCAAATATGCAATTACTCATTCTTTCAAAAAATGGCTGAAATCCCTCATACGTCACGACTAAATGGTGAGTTCAATCCAAAACGGTCGCTACATTTCCAAAAAGTACTTATGGGCCCAAAACGGACACCGTGTGCAAAATTTACTCTCAATTCTTCGTACGCCGACAATCCAAGGGTTCCAAATATGCAATTACTCATTCTTTCAAAAAATGGCTGAAATCCCTCATACGTCACGACGAAATGGTGAGTTCAGTCCAAAACGGTCACTACATTTTCAAAAAGTTCTTATGGGCCAAAAGCGAACACCGTGTGCAAAAGTTACGCTCAATTCTTCGTCCGCCGACTCTCCAAGCGTTCTAAGTATACAAGCGCTCATTCTTTCAAAGAATGGCCAAAATCCCTCATACGTCACGATGAAGTGGTGAGTTCAATCCAAAACAGTCGCTACATTTCCAAAAAGTACTTATGGGCCCAAAACGGACACCGTGTGCAAAAGTTACGCTCAATTCTTCGTACGACGACAATCTAAGCCTTCCAAATATGCAATTGCTCATTCTTTCGAAATATGGCCAAAATCCTTCATACGTCACGACGAAGTGGTGAGTTCAATCCAAAACGGTCGCTACATTTCCAAAAAGATCTTACGGGCCCAAAGCGGACACCGTGTGCAAAAGTTACACTCAATTCTTCGTCCGCTTACTCTCCAAGCGTTCTAATTATACAAGCGCTCATTCTTTCGAAGAATGGCCAAAATCCCTCTTACGTCACGACGAAGTGTTGAGTTCAATCCAAAACGGTCGGTACATTTCCAAAAAGTACTTATGGGCCCAAAACGGACGCCGTGTGCAAAAGTTAAGCTCAATTCTTCGTACGCCGACAATCCAAACGTTCCAAATATGAAAGTGATCATTCTTTTGAAAAATGGCCGAAATCCTTCATACGTTACGACGAAGTGGTGAGTTCAACCCAAAACGGTCGCTACATTCACAAAAAGTTCTTCTGGGCCCAAAGCGGACGCCGTGTGCAAAAGTTACGCTCAATTCTTCGTCCGCCGACTCTCCAAGCGTTCTAAGTACACAAGCTCTCATTCTTTCGAAGAATGGCCAAAATCCCTCATACGTCACGACGACGTTTTGAGTTCAATCCAAAATAGTCGCTACATTTCCAAAAAGTACTTATCGGCCCAAAATGGACGCCGTGTGCAAAAGTTACGCTCAATTCTTCGTACGCCGACAATCCAAGCCTTCCAAATATGCAATTGCTCATTCTTTCGAAAAATGGCCGAAATCCCTCATACGTCACGACGAAGTGGTGAGTTCAATCCAAAACGGTCGCTACATTTCCAAAAAGTACTTATGGGCCCAAAGCGTACACCGTGTACAAAAGTTACGCTCAATTCTTCGTCCGCCGAATCTCCAAGCGTTCTAACTATACAAGCGCTCATTCTTTCGAAGAATTACCAAAATCCCTTGTACGTCACAATGAGGTTGTGAGTTCAATCCAAAACGGTCGCTACATTTCCAAAAAGTATTTATGGGCCCAAAACGGACACCGTGTGCAAAAGTTACGCTCAATTCTTCGTACGACGACAATCCAAGCCTTCCAAATATGCAATTGCTCATTCTTTCGAAAAATGGCCGAAATCCTTCATACATCACGACGAAGTGGTGAGTTCAATCCAAAACGGTCGCTACATTTCCAAAAAGATCTTACGGGCCCAAAGCGGATACCGTGTGCAAAAGTTACGCTCAATTCTTCGTCCGTTGACTCTCCAAGCGTTCTAAGTGTACAAGCGCTCATTCTTTCGAAGAATGGCCAAAATCCCTCGTACGTCACGACGAAGTGGTGAGTTCAATCCAAAACGGTCGCTACATTTCCAAAAAGTACTTATGAGCACAAAACGGACACCGTGTGCAAAAGTTACGCTCAATTCTTCGTACGCTGACAATCCAAACGTTCCAAATACGAAAGTGCTCATTCCTTTGAAAAATGGCCGAAATCCTTCATACGTCACGATGAAGTGGTGAGTTCAATCCAAAACGGTTGCTACATTTCCAAAAAGTTCTTATGGGCCCAAAGCGGACACCGTGTGCAAAAGTTACGCTCAATTCTTCGTCAGCCGAATCTCCAAGCGTTCTAACTATACAAGCGCTCATTCTTTTGAAGAATTACCAAAATCCCTTGCACGTCACGATGAGGTTGTGAGTTCAATCCAAAACGGTCGCTACGTTTCCAAAAAGTACTTATGGGCCCAAAACGGACAGCATGTGCAAAAGTTACGCTCAATTTTTCGTACGCCAACAATCCAAGCGTTCCAAATATGCAAGTGCTCATTCTTTCAAAAAATGGCCAAAATCCTTCATATGTCACGACGAAGTGGTGAGTTCAATCCAAAAGGGTGGCGACATTTCCAAAAAGTACTTATGGGCCCAGAGCGAGCACCGTGTGCAAAAGTTACGCTCAATTCTTCGTCCGCTGACTCTCCAAGCGTTCTAAATATACAAGCGCTCATTCTTTCGATGAATGGCCAAAATCCCTCGTACGTCACGACGAAGTGGTCAGCTCAATCCAAAACGATCCCTACATTTCCAAAAAGTATTTATGGGCCCAAAACGGACACCGTGTGCAAAAGTTACGCTCAATTCT
>NW_019266024.1:0-2509 GCF_002742605.1 Olea europaea var. sylvestris | reverse complement strand
TGAAATCCCTCATACGTCACGATGAAGTGGTGAGTTCAATCCAAAACGGTCGCTACATTTCCAAAAAGTTCTTACGGGCCCAAAGCGGGCACCGTGTGCAAAAGTTATGCTCAATTCTTCGTCCGCCGACTCTCTAAGCGTTCTAAGTATACAAGTGCTCATTCTTTCGGAGAATGGCAAAAATCCCTCGTACGTCACGACGAAGTTGTGAGTTCAATCCAAAATCATTGCTACATTTCCAAAAAGTGCTTATGGGCCGAAAACGAACACCGTGTGCAAAAGTCATGCTCAATTCTTCCTACGCCGACAATCCAAGCGTTCCAAATATGCAAGTGCTCATTCTTTCGAAAAATGGCCGAAATCCCTCATACGTCACGACGAAGTGGTTAGTTCAATCCAAAATGGTCGCTACATTTCCAAAAAGTTCTTACGGGCCCAAAGCAGACACCGTGTGTAAAAGTTACGCTCAATTCTTCGTTCGCTGACTCCCCAAGCGTTTTAAGTATACAAGCAATCATTTTTTTGAAGAATGGCCAAAATCCCTCGTACGTCACGAAGAAGTGGTGAGTTCAATCCAAAACGGTCGCTACATTTTCAAAAAGTACTTATGGGTCCAAAACGGACGCCGTGTGCAAAAGTTACGCTCAATTCTTCGTACGCCGACAATCCAAACGTTCCAAATTTGAAAGTGCTCATTCGTTTGAAAAATGGCCGAAATCCTTCATACGTCACGACGAAGTGGTGAGTTCAATCCAAAATGGTCGCCACATTTCCAAAAAGTACTTATGGGCCCAAAGCGGACACCGTGTGCAAAAGTTACGCTCAATTCTTCGTCCGCCGACTCTCCAAGCGTTCTAAGTATACAGGTGCTCAGTCTTTCGAAGAATGGCCAAAATCCCTCGTACGTCACGACGAAGTAGTGAGTTCAATCCAAAACGGTCGCTACATTTCCAAAAAGTACTTATGGGCCCAAAACAGACACCGTGTGCAAAATTTACTCTAAATTCTTCGTACCCCGACAATCCAAGCGTTCCAAATATGCAATTACTCATTCTTTCAAAAAATGGCCGAAATCCCTCGTACGTCATGACGAAATGGTGAGTTCAATCCAAAACGGTCCCTACATTTTCAAAAAGTTCTTACGGGCCAAAAGCGAACACCGTGTGCAAAAGTTACGCTCAATTCTTCGTCCGCCGACTCTCCAAGCGTTCTAAGTAAACAAGCGCTCATTCTTTCGAAGAATGGCCAAAATCCCTCATACGTCACGATGAAGTGGTGAGTTCAATCCAAAACAGTCGCTACATTTCCAAAGAGTACTTATGGGCCCAAAACGGACACCGTGTGCAAAAGTTACGCTCAATTCTTCGTACGACGACAATCCAAGCCTTCCAAATATGCAATTGCTCATTCTTTCAAAAAATGGCCAAAATCCTTCATACGTCACGACGAAGTGGTGAGTTCAATCCAAAACGGTCGCTACATTTCCAAAAAGATCTTACTGGAGCAAAGCGGACACCGTGTGCAAAAGTTACGCTCAATTCCTCGTCCGCTTACTCTCCAAGCATTCTAAGTATACAAGCGCTCATTCTTTCGAAGAATGGCCAAAATCCCTCGTACGTCACGACGAAGTGGTGAGTTCAATCCAAAACGGTCGGTACATTTCCAAAAAGTACTTATGGGCCCAAAACGGACACCGTGTGCAAAAGTTACGCTCAATTCTTCGTACGACGACAATCCAAGCCTTCCAAATATGCAATTGCGCATTCTTTCAAAAAATACATCACAACGAAGTGGTGAGTTCAATAAAAAACGGTCGCTACATTTCCAAAAAGTTCTTTTGGGCCCAAAGCGGACACCGTGTGCGGAAGTTACGCTCAATTCTTCGTACGCCGACAATCCAAGCGTTCCAAATATCCAAGTGCTCATTCTTTCGAAAAACGAACAAAATCCTTCATACTTCACGACAAAGAGGTGAGTTCAATCCAAAACGGTCTCTACATTTCCAAAAATTTCTCATGGGCCCAAAGTGGACACCGTGTGCAACAGTTACGCTCAATTCTTCGTTCGCCTACTCTCCAAGCATTCTAAGTATACAAGCGCTCATTCTTTCGAAGAATGGCCAAAATCCCTCGTACGTCACGACGAAGTGGTGAGTTCAATCCAAAACGGTCGGTACATTTCCAAAAAGTACTTATGGGCCCAAAACGGACACCGTGTGCAAAAGTTACGCTCAATTCTTCGTACGACGACAATCCAAGCCTTCCAAATATGCAATTGCGCATTCTTTCAAAAAATGGCCAAAATCCTTCATACGTCACGACGAAGTGGTGAGTTCAATCCAAAACGGTCGCTACATTTCCAAAAAGATCTTACTGGCGCAAAGCGGACACCGTGTGCAAAAGTTACGCTCAATTCCTCGTCCGCTTACTCTCCAAGCGTTCTAAGTATACAAGCGCTCATTCTTTCGAAGAATGGCCAAAATCCCTCGTACGTCACGACGAAGTGGTGA
>NW_019266023.1:0-8517 GCF_002742605.1 Olea europaea var. sylvestris | reverse complement strand
AGTACTTTTTGGTAATGTAGCGACTGTTTTGGATTGAACTGAAGACTTCGTTGTGACGTATGAGTGATTTTAGCCTTTTTCTACAGAACGAGCACTTGCATATTTGGAACGCTTGGATAGTCGGCGTACAAAGAATCGAGGATAACCTTTGCACACGGTGTTCGTTTTGGGCCCATAAGTACTTTTTGGAAATGTAGCGACCGTTTTGGATTGATCTCACTACTTCGTCATGACGTCTGAGGAATTCTAGCCATTTTTCTAAAGAATGAGCACTTGAATATTTCGAACGCTTGGATAGTCGGCGTACGAAGAATTGAGCGTAACTTTTGCACACGGTGTCCGTCTTGGGCCCATAAGTACTTTTTGGAAATGTAGCGACCGTTTTGGATTGAACTCACAACTTCGTCGTGACGTATGAGGGATTTGAGCCATTTTTCAAAAGAATGAGCACTTGAATATTTCGAACGCCTGGATAGTCGGCGTACGAAGAATTGAGCGTAACTTTTGCACACGGTGTCCGTTTTGGGCACATAAGTACTTTTTGGAAATGTAGCGACCGTTTTGGATTCAACTCAAGACTTCATCGTGACGTATGAGGGATTTCGGCTTTTTTTCTAGAGAATGATCACTTGCATATTTGGAACGCTTGGAGAGTCGACGTACGAAGAATTGAGCGTAACTTTTACACACGGCGTCCAATTTGGGCCCATAAGTACTTTTTGGAAATGTAGCGACCGTTTTGAATTGAATTCACAACTTCGTCGTGACGTATGAGGGATTTCAGCCATTTTTCGTAGGAATGAGCACTTGAATATTTCGAACGCTTGGATAGTCGGCGTACGAAGAATCGAGCGTGACCTTTGCACACGGTGTTCGTTTTGGGCCCATAAGTACTTTTTGGAAATGTAGCGACCTTTTTGGATTGATCTCACTACTTCATCGTGACGTGTGAGGGATTTTAGCCATTTTTCTAAAGAATGAGCACTTGAATATTTCGAACTTTTGGATAGTCGGCGTACGAAGAATTGAACGTAACTTTTGCACACGGTGTCCGTCTAGGGCCCATAAGTACTTTTTGGAAATGTAGCGACCGTTTTGAATTGATCTCAAAATTTGGTCGTGACGTATGAGGGATTTCAGCTTTTTTTCTAATGAATGAGCACTTGCATATTTGGAACGCTCGGAGAGTCGACGTACGAAGAATTGAGCGTAACTTTTGCACACGGTGTCCGTTTTGGGCCAATAAGTACTTTTTCGAAATTTAGCGACCGTTTTGGATTGAACTCAAGACTTCGTCGTGACGTATGCGGGATTTCGGCCTTTTTTCTAAAGAATGAGCACTTGTATTTTTGGAACGCTTGGGGAGTCGACGTACGACGTATTGAGCGTAACTTTTACACACGGTGTCCGTTTTGGGACCATAAGTACTTTTTGGTAATGTAGCGACCGTTTTGGATTGAACTCGAGACTTCGTCGTGACATATGAGTGATTTTGGCCTTTTTCTATAGAATGACCACTTGCATATTTGGAACGCTTGGAGAGTCGGCGTACGAAGAATTGAGCGTAACTTTTGCACACGGGGTCCATCTTGGGCCCATAAGTACTTTTTGGAAATGTAGCGACCGTTTTGGATTGAACTCAAGACTTCGTCGTGACGTATGAGGGATTTCGGCTTTTTTTCTAAAGAATGAGCACTTGCATATTTGGAAAGCTTGGAGAGTCGACGTACGAAGAATTGAGCATAACTTTTGCACACGGTGTCCGTTTTGGGCCCATAAGTACTTTTTGGAAATGTAGCGATCGTTTTCGATTGAACTCGAGACTTCGTCACGACCTATGAGGGATTTCGGCCTATTTTCTAAAGAATGAGCACTTGTATTTTTGGAACGCTTGGGGAGTCGGCGTACGAAGAATTGAGCGCAACTTTTGCACACGGTGTCCATTTTGGGCCCATAAGTACTTTTTGGAAATGTAGCGACCGTTTTGGATTGAACTCAAGACTTCGTCGTGACGTATGAGGGATTTTGGCCTTTTTTCTAAAGAATGAGCACTTGTATTTTTGGAACGCTTGGGGAGTCAGCGTACGACGTATTGAGCGCAACTTTTGCACACGGTGTCCATTGTGGGACCATAAGTGCTTTTTGGTAATGTAGCGACTGTTTTGGATTGAACTGAAGACTTCGTCGTGACATATGAGTGATTTTAGCCTTTTTCTATAGAACGAGCACTTGCATATTTGGAACGCTTGGATAGTCGGCGTACGAAGAATCGAGCATAACCTTTGCACACGGTGTTCGTTTTGGGCCCATAAGTACTTTTTGGAAATGTAGCGACCGTTTTGGATTGATCTCACTACTTCGTCATGACGTATGAGGGATTTTAGCCATTTTTCTAAAGAATGAGCACTTGAATATTTCGAACGCTTTGATAGACGGCGTACGAAGAATTGAGCGTAACTTTTGCACACGGTGTCCGTCTTGGGCCCATAAGTACTTTTTGGAAATGTAGCGACCATTTTGGATTGAACTCACAACTTCGTCGTGACGTATGAGGGATTTGAGCCATCTTTCAAAAGAATGAGCACTTGAATATTTCGAACGCTTGGATAGTCGGCGTAAGAAGAATTGAGCGTAACTTTTGCACACGGTGTCCGTTTTGGGCACATAAGTACTTTTTGGAAATATAGCGACCGTTTTGGATTCAACTCAAGACATCATCGTGACGTATGAGGGATTTCGGCTTTTTTTCTAGAGAATGAGCACTTGCATATTTGGAACGCTTGGACAGTCGGCGTACGAAGAATTGAGCGCAACTTTTGCACACGGTGTCCGTTTTGGGCCCATAAGTACTTTTTGGAAATGTAGCGACCATTTTGGATTGAACTCAAGACTTCATCGTTACGTATGAGTGATTTCAGCATTTTTCTAGAGAATGAGCACTTGCATATTTGGAACGCTTGGAGAGTCGACGTACGAAGAATTGAGTGTAACTTTTGCACACGGCGTCCAATTTGGCCCCATAAGTTCTTTTTGGAAATGTAGCGACCGTTTTGGATTGAATTCACAACTTCGTCGTGACGTATGAGGGATTTCAGCCATTTTTCGAAGGAATGAGCAAGTAAATATTTTGAACACTTGGATAGTCGGCGTACGAAGAATCGAGCATAACTTGTGCACACGGTGTTCATTTTGGGCCCATAAGTACTTTTTGGAAATGTAGCGACCGTTTTGGATTGAACTCAAGACTTCGTCGTGACGTATGAGGGATTTCGGCCTTTTTTCTAAAGAATGAGCACTTGTATTTTTGGAACGCTTGGGGAGTCGGCGTACGATGTATTGAGCGCAACTTTTGCACACGGTGTCCATTGTGGGACCATAACTACTTTTTGGTAATGTAGCGACTGTTTTGGATTGAACTGAAGACTTCGTCGTGACGTATGAGTGATTTTAGCCTTTTTCTACAGAACGAGCACTTGCATATTTGGAACCCTTGGTTAGTCGGCGTACGAAGAATCGAGCGTAACCTTTGCACACGGTGTTCGTTTTGGGCCCATAAGTACTTTTTGGAAATGTAGCGATCGTTTTGGATTGAACTGAAGACATCGTCATGACGTATGAGGGATTTGAGCCATTTTTCAAAAGAATGAGTACTTGCATATTTGGAACGCTTGGAGAGTCGGCGTACGAAGAATTGAGCGCAACCTTTGGAAATGTAGCGATCGTTTTGGATTGAACTGAAGACATCGTCATGACGTATGAGGGATTTGAGCCATTTTTCAAAAGAATGAGTACTTGCATATTTGGAACGCTTGGAGAGTCGGCGTACGAAGAATTGAGCGCAACCTTTGGAAATGTAGCGATCGTTTTGGATTGAACTGAAGACATCGTCATGACGTATGAGGGATTTGAGCCATTTTTCAAAAGAATGAGTACTTGCATATTTGGAACGCTTGGAGAGTCGGCGTACGAAGAATTGAGCGCAACCTTTGGAAATGTAGCGATCGTTTTGGATTGAACTGAAGACATCGTCATGACGTATGAGGGATTTGAGCCATTTTTCAAAAGAATGAGTACTTGCATATTTGGAACGCTTGGAGAGTCGGCGTACGAAGAATTGAGCGCAACCTTTGGAAATGTAGCGATCGTTTTGGATTGAACTGAAGACATCGTCATGACGTATGAGGGATTTGAGCCATTTTTCAAAAGAATGAGTACTTGCATATTTGGAACGCTTGGAGAGTCGGCGTACGAAGAATTGAGCGCAACCTTTGGAAATGTAGCGATCGTTTTGGATTGAACTGAAGACATCGTCATGACGTATGAGGGATTTGAGCCATTTTTCAAAAGAATGAGTACTTGCATATTTGGAACGCTTGGAGAGTCGGCGTACGAAGAATTGAGCGCAACCTTTGGAAATGTAGCGATCGTTTTGGATTGAACTGAAGACATCGTCATGACGTATGAGGGATTTGAGCCATTTTTCAAAAGAATGAGTACTTGCATATTTGGAACGCTTGGAGAGTCGGCGTACGAAGAATTGAGCGCAACCTTTGGAAATGTAGCGATCGTTTTGGATTGAACTGAAGACATCGTCATGACGTATGAGGGATTTGAGCCATTTTTCAAAAGAATGAGTACTTGCATATTTGGAACGCTTGGAGAGTCGGCGTACGAAGAATTGAGCGCAACCTTTGGAAATGTAGCGATCGTTTTGGATTGAACTGAAGACATCGTCATGACGTATGAGGGATTTGAGCCATTTTTCAAAAGAATGAGTACTTGCATATTTGGAACGCTTGGAGAGTCGGCGTACGAAGAATTGAGCGCAACCTTTGGAAATGTAGCGATCGTTTTGGATTGAACTGAAGACATCGTCATGACGTATGAGGGATTTGAGCCATTTTTCAAAAGAATGAGTACTTGCATATTTGGAACGCTTGGAGAGTCGGCGTACGAAGAATTGAGCGCAACCTTTGGAAATGTAGCGATCGTTTTGGATTGAACTGAAGACATCGTCATGACGTATGAGGGATTTGAGCCATTTTTCAAAAGAATGAGTACTTGCATATTTGGAACGCTTGGAGAGTCGGCGTACGAAGAATTGAGCGCAACCTTTGGAAATGTAGCGATCGTTTTGGATTGAACTGAAGACATCGTCATGACGTATGAGGGATTTGAGCCATTTTTCAAAAGAATGAGTACTTGCATATTTGGAACGCTTGGAGAGTCGGCGTACGAAGAATTGAGCGCAACCTTTGGAAATGTAGCGATCGTTTTGGATTGAACTGAAGACATCGTCATGACGTATGAGGGATTTGAGCCATTTTTCAAAAGAATGAGTACTTGCATATTTGGAACGCTTGGAGAGTCGGCGTACGAAGAATTGAGCGCAACCTTTGGAAATGTAGCGATCGTTTTGGATTGAACTGAAGACATCGTCATGACGTATGAGGGATTTGAGCCATTTTTCAAAAGAATGAGTACTTGCATATTTGGAACGCTTGGAGAGTCGGCGTACGAAGAATTGAGCGCAACCTTTGGAAATGTAGCGATCGTTTTGGATTGAACTGAAGACATCGTCATGACGTATGAGGGATTTGAGCCATTTTTCAAAAGAATGAGTACTTGCATATTTGGAACGCTTGGAGAGTCGGCGTACGAAGAATTGAGCGCAACCTTTGGAAATGTAGCGATCGTTTTGGATTGAACTGAAGACATCGTCATGACGTATGAGGGATTTGAGCCATTTTTCAAAAGAATGAGTACTTGCATATTTGGAACGCTTGGAGAGTCGGCGTACGAAGAATTGAGCGCAACCTTTGGAAATGTAGCGATCGTTTTGGATTGAACTGAAGACATCGTCATGACGTATGAGGGATTTGAGCCATTTTTCAAAAGAATGAGTACTTGCATATTTGGAACGCTTGGAGAGTCGGCGTACGAAGAATTGAGCGCAACCTTTGGAAATGTAGCGATCGTTTTGGATTGAACTGAAGACATCGTCATGACGTATGAGGGATTTGAGCCATTTTTCAAAAGAATGAGTACTTGCATATTTGGAACGCTTGGAGAGTCGGCGTACGAAGAATTGAGCGCAACCTTTGGAAATGTAGCGATCGTTTTGGATTGAACTGAAGACATCGTCATGACGTATGAGGGATTTGAGCCATTTTTCAAAAGAATGAGTACTTGCATATTTGGAACGCTTGGAGAGTCGGCGTACGAAGAATTGAGCGCAACCTTTGGAAATGTAGCGATCGTTTTGGATTGAACTGAAGACATCGTCATGACGTATGAGGGATTTGAGCCATTTTTCAAAAGAATGAGTACTTGCATATTTGGAACGCTTGGAGAGTCGGCGTACGAAGAATTGAGCGCAACCTTTGGAAATGTAGCGATCGTTTTGGATTGAACTGAAGACATCGTCATGACGTATGAGGGATTTGAGCCATTTTTCAAAAGAATGAGTACTTGCATATTTGGAACGCTTGGAGAGTCGGCGTACGAAGAATTGAGCGCAACCTTTGGAAATGTAGCGATCGTTTTGGATTGAACTGAAGACATCGTCATGACGTATGAGGGATTTGAGCCATTTTTCAAAAGAATGAGTACTTGCATATTTGGAACGCTTGGAGAGTCGGCGTACGAAGAATTGAGCGCAACCTTTGGAAATGTAGCGATCGTTTTGGATTGAACTGAAGACATCGTCATGACGTATGAGGGATTTGAGCCATTTTTCAAAAGAATGAGTACTTGCATATTTGGAACGCTTGGAGAGTCGGCGTACGAAGAATTGAGCGCAACCTTTGGAAATGTAGCGATCGTTTTGGATTGAACTGAAGACATCGTCATGACGTATGAGGGATTTGAGCCATTTTTCAAAAGAATGAGTACTTGCATATTTGGAACGCTTGGAGAGTCGGCGTACGAAGAATTGAGCGCAACCTTTGGAAATGTAGCGATCGTTTTGGATTGAACTGAAGACATCGTCATGACGTATGAGGGATTTGAGCCATTTTTCAAAAGAATGAGTACTTGCATATTTGGAACGCTTGGAGAGTCGGCGTACGAAGAATTGAGCGCAACCTTTGGAAATGTAGCGATCGTTTTGGATTGAACTGAAGACATCGTCATGACGTATGAGGGATTTGAGCCATTTTTCAAAAGAATGAGTACTTGCATATTTGGAACGCTTGGAGAGTCGGCGTACGAAGAATTGAGCGCAACCTTTGGAAATGTAGCGATCGTTTTGGATTGAACTGAAGACATCGTCATGACGTATGAGGGATTTGAGCCATTTTTCAAAAGAATGAGTACTTGCATATTTGGAACGCTTGGAGAGTCGGCGTACGAAGAATTGAGCGCAACCTTTGGAAATGTAGCGATCGTTTTGGATTGAACTGAAGACATCGTCATGACGTATGAGGGATTTTGGTCATTTTTCGAAAGAATGAGCACTTGAATATTTCGAACGCTTGGATAGTCGGCGTACGATGAATTGAGCGGAACTTTTGCACACGGTGTCCATTGTGGGACCATAAGTACTTTTTGGTAATGTAGCGACTGTTTTGGATTGAACTGAAGACTTCGTCGTGACGTATGAGTGATTTTAGCCTTTTTCTATAGAACGAGCACTTACATATTTGGAACGCTTGGATAGTCGGCGTACGAAGAATCGAGCATAACCTTTGCACACGGTGTTCGTTTTGGGCCCATAAGTACTTTTTGGAAATGTAGCGACCGTTTTGGATTGATCTCACTACTTCGTCATGACGTATGAGGGATTTTAGCCATTTTTCTAAAGAATGAGCACTTGAATATTTCGAACGCTTGGATAGTCGGCGTACGAAGAATTGATCGTAACTTTTACAACCGGTGTCCATCTTGGGCCCATAAGTACTTTTTGGAAATGTAGCGACCCTTTTGGATTGAACTCACAACTTCGTCGTGACGTATGAGGGATTTGAGCCATTTTTCAAAAGAATGAGCACTTGAATATTTCGAACGCTTGGATAGTCGGCGTACGAAGAACTGAGCGTAACTTTTGCACACGGTGTCCGTTTTGGGAACATAAGTACGTTTTGGAAATGTAGCGACCGTTTTGGATTCAACTCAAGACTTCATCGTGACGTATCAGGGATTTCGGCTTTTTTTTAGAGAATGAGCACTTGCATATTTGGAACGCTTGGAGAGTCGACGTACGAAGAATTCAGCGTAACTTTTGCACGGCGTCCAATTTGGGCCCATAAGTACTTTTTGGAAATGTAGTGACCGTTTTGCATTGAATTCCCAACTTCGTCGTGACGTATGAGGGATTTCGGCCATTTTTCGAAGGAATGAGCACTTAAATATTTCGAACACTTGGATAGTCGGCGTACGAAGAATCAAGCATAACCTTTGCACACGGTGTTCGTTTTGGGCCCATAAGTACTTCTTGGAAATGTAGCGACCGTTTTGGATTGATCTCACTACTTCATCGTGACGTATGAGGGATTTTAGCCATTTTTCTAAAGAATG
>NW_019266022.1:0-8517 GCF_002742605.1 Olea europaea var. sylvestris | reverse complement strand
GGAATGGGCTCAAATTTGACAGGTTGATCGGGAACAAAAATCGTACCGGGTGAATTTCGTCATTTTTCGCAACTATGTCGGAAATGGCTAAAATTTGACAGGTTGATCGGAAAGAAAAATCGCGCCAGAGGCAATTTCGTCATTTTTCTGGACTGTGTCGGAATGGGCTAAAATTTGATTGGTTGATCGGACACTAAAACTGCGCCAGGGGCAATTTCGTCATTTTTCGCGACGATTTCGGAATGGGCTAAAATTTGACAGGTTGATCAGAAACAAAAATCGCGCCGTGCGCAATTGCGTCATTTTTCGCGACTGTGTCGGAATGTGCTAAAATTTGACAGGGTGATCGGAAACAAAAACCGCGCCGGGTGAATTTCGTCATTTTTCGCAACTATGTCGGAAATGGCTAAAATTTGACAGGTTGATCGGAAAGAAAAACCGCGCCAGAGGCAATTTCGTCATTTTTCTGGACTGTGTCGGAATGGGCTAAAATTTGACTGGTTGATCGGACACAAAAACTACGCCAGGGTCAATTTCGTCATTTTTTGCGACGACGTCGGAATGGGCTAAAATTTGACAGGTTGATCAGAAACAAAAATCGCGCCGGGCGCAATTTCGTCATTTTTCGCGACTGTGTCGGAATGGGCAATAATTTGACAGGTTGATCGGAAACAAAAATCGCGCCGGGGGCAATTTCGCCATTTTTCGCGACTGTGTCGGAATGGGCTAAAGTTTGATAGGTTGATCGAAAACGAAAATCACGCTGGGGTCAATTTCGTCATTTTTCGTGACTGTGTCGGAATGGGCTCAAATTTGACAGTTTGATCGGGAACAAAAATCGTGCCGGGTGAATATCGACATTTTTCGCAACTGTGTCGGAATTGGCTAAATTTTGACAGGTTGATCGGAAACAAAAATCGCGCCGAGGTCAATTACGTCATTTTTCGCGACTGTGTCGGAATGGGTTCAAATTTTACAGGTTTATTGGAAACAAAAATCGCGCCTGGGGTAATTTCGTCATTTTTCGCAACTGTATCGGAATGGGCTAAAATTTGACAGGTTGATCGGAAAAAAAAATCGCGCCGAGGGCAATTCCGTCATTTTTATGGACTGTGTCGGAATGGGCTAAAATTTGACTGGTTGATCGGAAACTAAAGCTGCGCCTGGGGCAATTTCGTCATTTTTCGCGATGATGTCGGAATGCGCTAAAATTTGACTGGTTTATCGGAAATAAAAATCGCGTCGGGGGCAATCTCGTCATTTTTCGCGACTGTGTCGGAATGGGCTAAAATTAGATAGTTTGATCGGAAATAAGAATCGCGCCGGGGTCAATTTCGTCATTTTTCGCAACTGTGTCGGAATTGGTTCAAATTTGACAGGTTGATCGGGAACAAAAATTGTGGCGGGTGAATATCGTCATTTTTCTCGGTTGTGTCGGAATTGGCTAAAATTTGAATGGTTGATCGGAAACAAAAATCGCGACGGGGGCAATTTCGTCATTTTTTGCGACTGTGTCGAAATGGGCTAAAATTTGACAGGTTGATCAGAAACAAAAATCGCGCCGGGGTCAATTTCGTCATCTTTCGCGACTGTGTCGGAATGGTCTCAAATTTGACTGGTTGATCGAGAACAAAAATCGTGTCGGGTGGATTTCGTCATTTTTCTCGACGATATCGGAATGGGCTAAAATTTGACTGATTGATTGGAAACAAAAATTCCGTCGGGGGCAATTTCGTCATTTTTCGCGACGGTGTCGGAATGGGCTCAAATTTGACAGGTTGATCTGGAACGAAAATCGTGCCGTGTGATTTTCGTCGTTTCTCGCAACTGTGTCGGAATTGTCTAAAATTTAACGGGTTGATCTGAAACAAAAATCGCGACGGCGGCAATTTCCTGATTTTTCGCGATTGTGCCGGAATGGGGTAAAATTTGCCAGGTTGATCGGAAACAAAAATCACGCCGGGGGCAATTTCATCATTTTTCGCAACTGTGTCGGAATGGGCTAAAATTTGACGGGTTGGTCGGAAAACAAAAATCGCGCCGGGGTCAATTTCGTCATTTTTCGCGACTGTGTCGGAATGGGCTAAAATTTGACAGGTTGATCGGAAACAAAAATCGCGCCGGGGGCAATTTCATCATTTTTCGCAACTGTGTCGGAATGGGCTAAAATTTGACGGGTTGGTCGGAAAACAAAAATCGCGCCGGGGTCAATTTCGTCATTTTTCGCGACTGTGTCGGAATGGGATCAAATTTGACAGGTTGATCGGAAACAAAAATCGCGCCGGGCGCAATTTCGTCATTTTTCGCGACTGTGTCAGAATGGGCTAAAATTTGACAGGTTAATCGGAAACAAAAATCGCGCCAGGGGCAATTTCGTCATTTTACTCGACTGTGTCGGAATCGGCTGAAATTTGGCAGGTTGATCGGAAATAAAAACTACGCCAGGGTCAATTTCGTCATTTTTCGCGACGACGTCGGAATGGGCTCAAATTTGACAGGTTGATCGGAAACAAAAATCGCGCCGGGGGCAATTTCGTCATTTTTCTCGACTGTGTCGGAATGCGCTGATATTTGGCAAGTTGATCGGAAATAAAAATCGCGCCGAAGGCAATTTCGTCATTTTTCTAGACTGTGTCGGAATGGGCTAAAATTTGACTGGTTGATCGGACACAAAACCTACACCCGGGTCTATTTCGTCATTTTTCGTGACGATGTCGGAATGGGCTAAAATTTGACTGGTTGATCGGAAACAAAATTCGCGCCGGGGGTAGTTTCGTCATTTTTCGCGACTGTGTCGGAATGGGCAAAAATTTGTCCGGTTGATCGGAAACAAAAACCGCGCCATTGGCAATTTCGTCATTTTTCACGACTGTGTCGGAATGGGCTAAAATTTGGCAGGTTGATCGGAAATAAAAATCGCGCCGGAGGCAATTTCGTCATTTTTCTTGACTGTGTCGGAATGGGCTAAAATTTGACTGGTTGATCGGACACAAAAACTACGCCAGGGTCAATTTCGTCATTTTTTGCGACGACGTCGGAATGGGCTAAAATTTGACTGGTTGATCAGAAACAAAAATCGCGCCGGGCGCAATTTCGCCATTTTTCGCGACTGTGTCGGAATGGGCTCATATTTGACAGGTTGATCGGGAACAAAAATCGTGCCTGGTGAATATCGTCATTTTTCACAACTGTGTCGGAATTGGCTAAAATTTGACAGGTTGATTGGAAACAAAAATCGCGCCCGGGTCAATAACGTCATTTTTCGCGACTGTGTCGGAATGGGGTAAAATTTGACAGGTTGATCGGAAACAAAAATCACGCCGGGGTCATTTTCGTCATTTTTCGCGACTGTGTCGGAATGGGCTCAAATTTGACAGGTTGATCGGAAACAAAAATCGCGCCGGGGGCAATTTCGTCATTTTTTTAGACTGTGCCGGAATGGGCTCAAATTTGACACGTTGATCGGACACAAAAATCGCGCCGGGGGTAATTTCGTCATTTTTCGCGACTGTGTCGGAATGGGCTCAAATTTGACAGGTTGATCGGAAACAAAAATCGCGCCGGGGGCAATTTCGTCATTTTTTTAGACTGTGCCGGAATGGGCTCAAATTTGACACGTTGATCGGACACAAAAATCGCGCCGGGGGTAATTTCGTCATTTTTCGCGACTGTGTCGGAATGGGCTCAAATTTGACAGGTTGATCGGAAACAAAAATCGCGCCGGGGGCAATTTCGTCATTTTTCTCGACTGCGTTGGAATCGGCTAAAATTTGACTGGTTGATCGGAAACAAAATTCGCGCCGGGGGCAGTTTCGTCATTTTTCGCTATTGTGTCGGAATGTGCTAAAATTTGACAGGTTGATAGGAAACAAAAATCGCGCCAGGGGCAATTTCGTCATTTTTCGCGACTGTGTTGGAATGGGCTAAAATTTAACTGGTTGATCGGAAACAAAAATCGCTCCGGGGTCAATTTCGTCATTTTTCTTTACTGTGTCGGAATGGGCTCAGACTTGACAGGTTGTTCGGGAACAAAAATCGTGCCGGGTGAATTTCGTCATTTTTCGAACTGTGTCAAAATTGGCTAAAATTTGACAGGTTGATCGGAAACAAAAATCGCGGCGGGGGCAATTTCGTCATTTTTCGCGACTGTGTCGGAATGGGCTAAAATTTGACGGGTTGATTGGAAACAAAAATCTCGCCAAGGGCAATTTCGCCATTTTTCGCTACTGTGTCGGAATGGGCTAAAATTTGATAGGTTGATCGGAAACAAAAATCGCGCCGGGGGCAATTTCGTCATTTTTCTGGACTGTGTCGGAATGGGCTAAAATTTGAATGGTTGATCGGAAACTAAAACTGCGCCAGGGGCAATTTCGTCATTTTTAGCGACGATTTCGGAATGGGCTAAAATTTGACTGGTTGATCGAAAACAAAAATCGCGCCGGGGACAGTTTCGTCATTTTTCGCGACTGTGTAGGAATTGGCTAAAATTTGACAGGTTGATCGGAAACAAAAACCGCGCCGGGGTCATTTTCGTCATTTTTCGCGACTGTGTCGGAATGGGCTCAAATTTGACGGGTTGATCGGAAACAAAAACCGCGCCGGGGGCAATTTCGTCATTTTTCGGGACTGTGTCGGAATGGGCTAATATTTGACTGGTTGATCGGAAACTAAAGCTGCGTCAGGGGCAATTTCGTCATTTTCCGCGATGATGTCGGAATGAGCTAAAATTTGACTGGTTTATCGGAAATAAAAACCGCGCCGGGGGCAATTTTGTCATTTTTCGCGACTGTGTTGGAATGGACTAAAATTTGATAGTTTGATCGGAAACAAAAATCGCGCCGGGGTCAATTTCGTCATTTTTCGCAACTGTGTCGAAATTGGCTCAAATTTGACAGGTTGATCGGGAACAGAAATCGTGCCCGGTGAATATCGTCATTTTTCACAACTGTGTCGGAATTGGCTAAAATTTGACAGGTTGATCGGAAACAAAAGCTGCGTAGGGGTCAATTACGTCATTTTTCGCGACTGTGTCGGAATGGGTTAAAATTTGAGAGGTTGATCGGAAACAAAAATCGCGCTGGGGTCATTTTCGTCATTTTTCGTGACTGTGTCGGAATGGGCTAAAATTTGACAGGTTGATCGGAAACAAAAATCGCGCAGGGGGCAATTTCGTCATTTTTCGCGACTATGTCGGAATGGGCTCAAATTTGACAGGTTGACCGGGAACAAAAATCGTGCCGGGTGAATTTCGCCATTTTTCGTAACTATGTCGGAATTGGCTAAAATTTGACAGGTTGATCGGAAAGAAAAACCGCGCAGGGGACAATTTCGTCATTTTTCGCGACTGTGTCGGAATGGGCTAAAATTTGACAGGTTGATCGGAAACAAAAATCTCGCCGGGGGCAATTTCGTCATTTTTCGCGACTGTGTCGGAATGGGCTAAAATTCGACAGGTTGATCGGAAACAAAAATCGCGCCGGGCGCAATTTCGCCATTTTTCGCGATTGTGTCGGAATGGGCTAAAATTCGACAGGTTGATCGGAAACAAAAATCGCGCCTGGGGCAATTTCGCCATTTTTCGCGACTGTGTCGGAATGGGCTCAAATTTGACAGGTTGATCGGGAACAAAAATCGTGCCGGGTGAATTTTGTCATTTTTCGGAACTATGTCGGAATTGGCTAAAATTTGACAGGTTGATCGGAAACAAAAACCGGGCCAGGGACAATTTCGTCATTTTTCGCGACTGTGTCGGAATGGGCTAAAATTTGACAGGTTGATCGGAAACAAAAATCGCTCCGGGGGCAATTTCGTCATTTTTCTCGACTGTGTCGGAATGGGCTGATATTTGGCAGGTTGATTGGAAATAAAAATCGCGCCGGAGGCAATTTCGTCATTTTTCTGGACTGTGTCGGAATGGGTTAAAATTTGACTGGTTGATCGGACACAAAAACTACACCCGGGTCAATTTCGTCATTTTTCGTGACGATGTCGGAATGTGCTAAAATTTGACTGGTTCATCGGAAACAAAATTCGCGCCGGGGGCAGTTTCGTCATTTTTCGCTATTGTGTCGGAATGTGCTAAAATTTGACAAGTTGATCGGAAACAAAAATCGTGCCAGGGGTAATTTCGTCATTTTTCTCGACTGTGTCGGAATGGGCTAAAATTTGACAGGTTGATCGGAAACAAAAATCGCGCCGGGGCAATTTCGTCATTTTTCTCGACTGTGTCGGAATGGGCTGAAATATGGCAGGTTGATCGGAAATAAAAATCACGCCGGAGGCAATTTCGTCATTTTTCTGGACTGTGTTGGAATGGGCTAAAATTTGACTGGTTGATCGGACACAAAAACTACACCCGGGTCAATTTCGTCATTTTTCGTGACGATGTCGGAATGGGCTAAAATTTGACTGGTTGATCGGAAACAAAATTCGCGCCGGGGGCAATTTCGTCATTTTTCGCGACTATGTCGGAATGGGCTCAAATTTGACAGGTTGATCGGGAACAAAAATCGTGCCGGGTGGATTTCGTCATTTTTCGCAACTGTGTCGAAATTGGCAAAAATCTGAATGGTTGATCGGAAAAAAAAATCGCGCTGAAGGCAATTTCGTCATTTTTCGCGACTATGTCGGAATGGGTTGAAATTTGGCAGGTCGATCGGAAATAAAAATCGCACCGGAGGCAATTTCGTCATTTTTCTGGACTGTGTCGAAATGGGCTAAAATTTGACTGGTTGATCGGAAACTAAAATTACGCCAGGGGCAATTTCGTCATTTTTCGCGACGATGTCGGAATGGTCTAAAATTTGACTGGTTGATTGGAAACAACAAACGCGTCGGGGGCAATTTCGTCATTTTTCGCGACTGTGTTGGAATGGGCTAAAATTTAACTGGTTGATCGGAAACAAAAATCGCCCCGGGGTCAATTTCGTCATTTTTCGCGACTGTGTCGGAATGGGCTCAGACTTGACAGGTTGATCAGGAACAAAAATCGTGCCGGGTGAATTTCGTCATTTTTCAAACTGTGTCAAAATTGGCTAAAATTTGACAGGTTGATCGGAAACAAAAATCGCGGCGGGGGCAATTTCGTCATTTTTCGCGACTGTGTCGGAATGGGCTAATATTTGACTGGTTGATCGGAAACTAAAACTGCGCCAGGGGCAATTTCGTCATTTTCCGCGATGATGTCGGAATGGGCTAAAATTTGGCAGGTTGATCGGAAACAAAAATCGCGCCGGGGGCAATTTCGTCATTTTTCGCGACTGTGTCGGAATGGGCTAATATTTGACTGGTTGATCGGAAACTAAAACTGCGCCAGGGGCAATTTCGTCATTTTCCGCGATGATGTCGGAATGGGCTAAAATTTGGCAGGTTGATCGGAAACAAAAATCGCGCCGGGGGCAATTTCGTCATTTTTCGCGACTGTGTCGGAATGGGCTAATATTTGACTGGTTGATCGGAAACTAAAACTGCGCCAGGGGCAATTTCGTCATTTTCCGCGATGATGTCGGAATGGGCTAAAATTTGGCAGGTTGATCGGAAACAAAAATCGCGCCGGGGGCAATTTCGTCATTTTTCGCGACTGTGTCGGAATGGGCTAATATTTGACTGGTTGATCGGAAACTAAAGCTGCGCCAGGGGCAATTTCGTCATTTTCCGCGATGATGTCGGAATGGGCTAAAATTTGATGGTTTATCGGAAATAAAAACCGCGCCGGGGGCAATTTTCAATTTTGTCATTTTTCGCGACTGTGTCAGAATGGGCTAAAATTTGATAGTTTGATCGGAAACAAAAATCGCGCTGGGGTCAATTTCGTCATTTTTCGCAACTGTGTCGAAATTGGCTCAAATTTGAAAGGTTGATCGGGAATAGAAATCGTGCCCGGTGAATATCGTCATTTTTCGCGACTGTGTCAGAATGGGCTCAAGTTTGACGGGTTGATCGGAAACAAAAACCGCGCCGGGGCAATTTCGTCATTTTTCGGGACTGTGTCGGAATGGGCTAATATTTGACTGGTTGATCGGAAACTAAAGCTGCGCCAGGGGCAATTTCGTCATTTTCCGCGATGATGTTGGAATGGGCTAAAATTTGACAGGTTTATCGGAAATAAAAACTGCGCCGGGGGCAATTTTGTCATTTTTCGCGACTGTGTCGGAATGGGCTATAATTTGACAGGTTGATCGGAAACAAAAATCGCGCCGGGGTCATTTTCGTCATTTTTCGCGACTGTGTCGGAATGGGCTAAAATTTGACAGGTTGATCGGAAACAAAAATCGCGCCGGGGTCATTTTCGTCATTTTTCGCGACTGTGTCGGAATGGGCTCAAATTTGACAGGTTGATCGGAAACAAAAATCGCGCCGGGCGCAATTTCGTCATTTTTCGCGATTGTGTCGGAATGGGCTAAAATTCGAAAGGTTGATCGGAACCAAAAATCGTGCCTGGGGCAATTTCGCCATTTTTCGCGACTGTGTCGGAATGGGCTCAAATTTGACAGGTTCATCGGGAACAAAAATCGTGCC
>NW_019266021.1:0-8523 GCF_002742605.1 Olea europaea var. sylvestris | reverse complement strand
GCACTTGCATATTTGGAACGCTTGGATTGTCGGCGTACGAAGAATTGAGCGAAACCTTTGCACTCGGTGTCCGTTTTGGGCCCATAAGTCATTTTTAGAAATGTAGCGACCGTTTTGGATTGAACTCACCTCCTCGTCGTGACGTATGAGGGATTTCGGTCATTTTTCGAAAGTGTGAGCACTTGCATATTTGGAACGGTTGGATTGTCGGCGTACAAAGAATTGAGCGTAACTTTTGCACCCGGTGTCCGTTTTGGGCCCGTAAGTCCTTTTTGGAAATATAGCGACTGTTTAGGATTTAACTCACAACTTCTTCGTGACGAATGAGGGATTTCGGTCATTTTTTGAAAGAATGAGAACTTGCATATTTGGAATGCTTGGATTGTCGGCGTACGAAGAATTGAGCGAAACCTTTGCACCCGGTGTCCGTTTTGGGCCCGTAAGTCCTTTTTGGAAATGTAGCGACCATTTTGGGTTGAACTCACAACTTTGTCATGACGTATGAGAGATTTTGTCCATTTTTCGAAAGAGTGAGAACTTGCATATTTGGAACGCTCGGATTGTCGACGTACGAAGAATTGAGCGCAACTTTTGCACCCGGTGTCCGTTTTGGGACCATAAGTACTTTTTGGAAATGTAGCGACCGTTTCGGATTGAAGTCCCAACTTCGTCGTGACGTCTGAGGGATTTCGGCCATTTTTCGAAAGAGTAAGCACTTGCATATTTGGAACGCTTGGATTGCCGACGTACGAAGAATTGAGCGTAACTTTTGCACACGGTGTCCGTTTTGGGACCATAAGTACTTTTGGAAATGTAGCGACCGTTTTGGATTGAACTCACCACTTCCTCATGACGTATCGGGGATTTCGGTCATTTTTCGAAAGTGTGAGCACTTGCATATATGGAACGCTTGGATTGTCGGCGTACAAAGAATTGAGCGTAACTTTTGCACCCGGCGTCCATTTTGGGCCCGTAAGTCCTTTTTGGAAATGTAGCGACCGTTTAGGATTTAACTCACGACTTCTTCATGACGTATGAGGGATTTCGGCCATTTTTCGAAAGAATGAGCACTTACATATTTGGAAAGCTTGGATTGTCGGCGTACCAAGAATTGAGCGTAACTTTTGCGCCCGTTTTCCGTTTTGGGGCCGTAAGTACTTTTTGGAAATGTAGCGACTGTTTTGGATTTAACTCACAACTTCATCGTGACGTATGAGGGATTTCGGCCATTTTTCGAAAGAATGAGCACTTGCATATTTGGAAAGCTTGGATTGTCGGCGTAAGAAGAATTGAGCGTAACTTTTGCACACGATGTCCGTTTTGGGACCATAAGTACTTTTTGGAAATGTAGCGACCGTTTTGGATTGAACTTACAACCTTGTCGTGACGTACGAGGGATTTCGGCAATTTTTTGAAAGAATGAGCACTTGCATATTTGGAACGCTTGGATTGTCGGCGTACGAAGAATTGAGCGAAACCTTTGCTCCCGGTGTCCGTTTTGGGCCCGTAAGTCCTTTTTGGAAATGTAGCGACCATTTTGGGTTGAACTCACAACTTTGTCGTGACGTATGAGAGATTTTGGCCATTTTTCGAAAGTTTGAGCACTTGCATATTTGGAATGCTTGGATTGTCGACGTACGAAGAATTGAGCGTAACTTTTGCACCCGGTGTCCGTTTTGGGACCATAAGTACTTTTTGGAAATGTAGCGACCATTTTGGATTGAACACAAAACTTCATCGTGACGTATGAGGGATTTCGGCCATTTTTCGAAGGAGTGAGCACTTGCATATTTGGAACTCTTGGATTGTCGGCGTACGAAGAATTGAGCGTAACTTTTGCACACGGTGTCATTTTTACGACCATAAGTACTTTTTGGAAATGTAGCAACCGTTTTGGATTGAACTCACCACTTCCTCGTGACATATCAGGGATTTCATTCATTTTTCGAAACTGTGAGCACTTGCATATATGGAACGCTTGGATTGTCGGCGTACAAAGAATTGAGCGTAACTTTTGCACCCGGTGTCCGTTTTTGGCCCGTAAGTCCTTTTTGGAAATGTAGCGACCGTTTAAGATTTAACTCACAACTTCTTCGTGACGTATGAGGGATTTCGGCCATTTTTTGAAAGAATGAGCACTTGCATATTTGGAACGCTTGGATTGTCGGCGTACCAAGAATTGAGCATAACTTTTGCGCCCGTTGTCCGTTTTGGGCCCATAAGTACGTTTTGGAAATATAGCGACCATTTTGGATTTAACTCGCAACTTCATCGTGACGTATGAGGGATTTCGGCCATTTTTTGAAAGAATGAGCACTTGCATATTTGGACCGCTTGGATTGTCGGCGTACCAAGAATTGAGCATAACTTTTGCGCCCGTTGTCCGTTTTGGGCCCATAAGTACTTTTTGGAAATATAGCGACCATTTTGGATTTAACTCACAACTTCATCGTGACGTATGAGGGATTCCAGCCATTTTTCGAAAGAATGAGCACTTGCATATTTGGAAAGCTTGGATTGTCCGCGTAAGAAGAATTGAGCGTAACTTTTGCACACGGTGTTCGTTTTGGGACCATAAGTACTTTTTGGAAATGTAGCGACCGTTTTGGATTGAACTCACAACCTTGTCGTGACGTACGAGGGATTTCGGCCATTTTTTGAAAGAATGAGCACTTGCATATTTGGAACGCTTGGATTGTCGACGTACGAAGAATTGAGCGTAACTTTTGCACCCGGTGTCCGTTTTGGGACCATAAGTACTTTTTGGAAATGTAGCGACCGTTTTGGGTTGAACTCACAACTTCGTCGTGACGTAGGGGGGATTTTGGCCTTTTTTCGAAAGAGTGAGCACCTGCATATTTGGAACGCTTGGATTGTCGGCGTAAGAAGAATTGAGCGTAACTTTTGCACCCGGTGTCCGTTTTGGGACCATAAGTACTTTTTGGAAATGTAGCGACCGTTTTGGGTTGAACTCACAACTTCGTCGTGACTTATGAGGGATTTTGGCCATTTTTCGAAAGAATGAGCACTTGAATATTTGGAACGCTTGGATTATCGACATGCGAAGAATTGAGCGCAACTTTTGCACCCGGTGTCCGTTTTGGACCATAAGTACTTTTTGGAAATGTAGCGACTGTTTTGGATTGAACTCAAAACTTCATCGTGTCGTATGAGGGATTTCGGCCGTTTTTCGAAAGAGTGAGCACTTGCATATTTGGAACGCTTGGATTGCCGGCGTACGAAGAATTTAGCGTAACTTTTGCACACGGTGTCTATTTTGGGACCATAAGTACTTTTTGGAAATGTAGCGACCGTTTTGGATTGAACTCACAACTTCATCGTGACGTATGAGGGATTTCGGCCATTTTTCGAAAGAATGAGCACATGCATATTTCAAACGCTTTGATTGTCGACGTACGAAGAATTGAGCGTAACGTTTGCACCCGGTGTCCATTTTTGGCCCGTAATTCCTTTTTGGAAATGTAGCGACCGTTTTGGATTGAACTCACAACTTCATCGTGACGTATGAGGGATTTCGGCCATTTTTCGAAAGAACGAGCACTTGCATATTTGGAACGCTTGGATTGTCGGCGTACAAAGAATTAAGCGTAACTTTTGCACCCGGTGTCCGTTTTGGGCCCATAAGTCCTTTTGGAAATGTAGCGACCGTTTAGGATTTAACTCACAACTTCATCGTGACGTATGAGGGATTTCGGCCATTTTTCGAAAGAATGAGCACATGCATATTTCAAACGCTTTGATTGTCGACGTACGAAGAATTGAGCGTAACGTTTGCACCCGGTGTCCATTTTTGGCCCGTAATTCCTTTTTGGAAATGTAGCGACCGTTTTGGATTCAACTCACCACTTCGTTGTGACGTATGAGGGATTTCAGTCATTTTTTGAAAGTGTGAGCACTTGCATATTTGGAAAGCTTGGATTGTCGGCATACCAAGAATTGAGCGTAACTTTTGCATCCGGTGACCGTTTTGGGCCCGTAAGTCCTTTTTGGAAATGTGGCGACCGTTTTGGTTTTAACTCACTACCTCGTCGTGACGTATGAGGGATTTCGGCCATTTTTCGAAAGAATGAGCACTTGCATATTTGGAAAGCTTGGATTGTCGGCATACCAAGAATTGAGCGTAACTTTTGCATCCGGTGACCGTTTTGGGCCCGTAAGTCCTTTTTGGAAATGTGGCGACCGTTTTGGTTTTAACTCACTACCTCGTCGTGACGTATGAGGGATATCGGCCATTTTTCGAAAGAATGAGCACTTGCATATTTGGAAAGCTTGGATTGTCGGCATACCAAGAATTGAGCGTAACTTTTGCAAGCGGTGTCCGTTTTGGGACCATAAGTACTTTTTGGAAATGGGTTGAACTCACAACTTTGTCGTGACGTACGAGGGATTTCGGCCATTTTTTGAAAGAGTGAGCACCTGCATATTTGGAACGCTTGGATTGTCGGCGTACGAAGAATTTAGCGTAACTTTTGCACAAGGTGTCCGTTTTGGGACCATAAGTACTTTTTGGAAATGTAGCGACCGTTGTGGATTTAACTCACAACTTCTTCATGACGTAAGAGGGATTTCAGCCATTTTTCGAAAGAGTGAGCACTTGCATATTTGGAACGCTTGGATTGCCGGCGTACAAAGAATTGAGCGTAACTTTTGCACCCGGTGTCCGTTTTGGGCCCGTAAGTCCTTTTTGGAAATGTAGCGACCGTTTAGGATTTAACTCACAACTTCTTCGTGACGTATGAGGGGTTTCGGCCATTTTTCGAAAGAATGAGCACTTGCATATTTGGAACGCTTGGATTGTCGGCGTACGAAGAATTGATCGTAACTTTTGCACTTGGTGTCCGTTTTGGGACTATAAGTACTTTTTGGAAATGTAGCTACCGTTTTGGATTGAACTCACAACTTCGTAGTGATGTACGAGGGATTTCGGCCATTTTTCAAAAGAATGAACACTTGCATATTTGGAACGCTTGGATTGTCGGCGTACGAAGAATTTAGCGTAACTTTTGCACATGGTGTCTGTTTTTGTCCCGTAAGTACTTTTTAGAAATGTAGCGACCGTTTTAGATTGAACTCACCACTTCATCGTGACGCATGAGGGATTTTGGCCTTTTTTTGAAAGAATGAGCACTTGCAAATCTGGAACGCTTGGATTGTCGACGTACGAAGAATTGAGCGTAACTTTTGCACACGATGTCCGTTTAGGGACCATAAGTACCTTTTGGAAATGTTGCGACCGTTTTGGATTGAACTCACCACTTCATCGTGACGTATGAGGGATTTCGGCCATTTTTCGAAAGTGTGTGCAATTGCATATTTGGAACGCTTGGATTGTCGACGTACGAAGAATTGAGCATAACTTTTGCACACGGTGTTCGTTTTGCGCCCGTAAGTACTTTTTGGAAATGTAGCGACCGTTTTAGATTGAATTAACCACTTCGTCGTGACGTATGAGGGATTTCGACCATTTTTCGAAATAGTGAGCACTTGCATATTTGGAACGCTTGGATTGTCGGCGTACGAAGAATTGAGCGTCACTTTCGCACCCGGTGTCCGTTTTGGGCCCGTAAGTCCTTTTTGGAAATGTAACGACCGTTTTGGATTGAACTCACCACTTCGTCATGACGTATGAGGGATTTGGGCCATTTTTTGAAAGAGTGAGCACTTGCATATTTGGAATGCTTGGATTGTCGGCGTACGAAGAATTGAGCGTAGCTTTTGGACGCGGTGTCTGTTTTGGGCACGTAAATACTTTTTGGAAATGTAGCGACCATTTTGGATTGAACTCACCACTTCGTCATGACGTATGAGGGATTTCTTCAATTTTTCGAATGTGTGAGCACTTGCATAATTCGAATGCTTGGATTGTCGACGTACGAAGAATTGTGCGTAACTTTTGCACACGGTGTCCATTTTGGGCCCGTAAGTACTTTTTGGAAATGTAGCGACCGTTTTGGATTGAACTCACCACTTCGTCGTGACGTATGAGGGATTTCGGCCATTTTTCGAATGTGTGAGCAATTGTATATTTGGAACGCTTGGATTATCGGCGTACGAAGAATTGAGCATAACTTTGGCAGGCGGTGTTCATTTTGGGCCCGTAAGTACTTTTCGGAAATGTAGCGACCGTTTTAGATTGAATTCACCACTTCGTCGTGACGTATGAGGGACTTCGACCATTTTACGAAATAGTGAGCACTTGAATATTTGGAACGCTTGGATTGTCGGCGTACGAAGAATTCAGCGTAACTTTTGCACCCGTGTCCGTTTTGGGCCCGTAAGTCCTTTTTGGAAATGTAGCGACCGTTTTGGATTGAACTCAGCACTTCATCGTGACGTATAAGGGATTTCAGCCATTCCTCAAAAGAGTGAGCACTTGCATATTTGGAACGCTTGGATTGTCGGCGTAAGAAGAATTGAGAGCAACTTTTGCACCCGATGTCCGTTTTGGGACCATAAGTACTTTTTGGAAATGTGGTGACCGTTTTGGATTGAACTCACCACTTCGTCCTGACGTACGAGGGATTTCGGCCATTTTTGGAAAGAATGAGCACTTGCATATTTGGAACGCTTGGATTGTCGACGTACGAAGAATTGAGCGCAACTTTTACACCCGTTGTCCGTTTTGGGACCATAAGTACTTTTTGGAAATGTAGCGACCGTTTTGGATTGAACTCACCACTTCGTCGTGACGTATGAGGGATTCAGCCATTTTTTGAAAGTGTGAGCACTTGCATATTTGGAACGTTTGGATTGTCGGCGTATGAAGAATTGAGCGTAACTTTTGCACGCGGTGTCCATTATGGTCCCGTAAGTACTTTTTGAAAATGTAGCGACCGTTTTAGAATGAACTCACCACTTCGTCGTGACGTAAGAGGGATTTCAGCCATTCTTCAAACGAGTTAGTACTTGCATATTTGGAACGCTTGGATTGTCGGCGTATGAAGAATTGAGCGTAACTTTTGCACCCGGTGTCCGTTTTGGGCCCGTAAGTACTTTTTGAAAATGTAGTGACCGTTTTGGATTGAACTCACCACTTCCTCGTGACGTATGAGGGATTTCGGCCATTTTTCGAAAGAATGAGCACTTGCATATTTGGAACGCTTGGATTGTCGGCGTATGAAGAATTGAGCGTAACTTTTGCACCCGGTGTCCGTTTTGGGACCGTAAGTACTTTTTGGAAATGTAGCGACCATTTTGGATTGAACTCACAACTTCATCGTGACGTACGAGGGATTTCGGCCATTTTTCGAAAGAATGAGCACTTGCATATTTGGAACGCTTGGATTGTCGGCGTATGAAGAATTGAGCGTAACTTTTGCACCCGGTGTCCGTTTTGGGACCGTAAGTACTTTTTGGAAATGTAGCGACCATTTTGGATTGAACTCACAACTTCATCGTGACGTACGAGGGATTTCGGCCATTTTTCGAAAGAGTGAGCACTTGCATATTTGGAACGCTTGGATTGTCGGCGTACGAAGAATTGAGCATAACTTTTGCACACTGTACCCATTTTGGGCTCGTATGTACTTTTTGGAAATGTAGCGACCGTTTTAGATTGAACTCACCACTTCGTCGTGACGTATGAGGATTTGGGGCCATTTTTCGAAAGAGTGATCACTTGCATAATTGGAACGCTTAGATTGTCGACGTACGAAGTATTTAGCGTAACTTTTGCACCCGGTGTCCGATTTGGGCCTGTAAGTACTTTTTGGAAATGTAGCGACTGTTTTGGATTGAACTCACCACTTCGTCGTGACGTAAGAGGGATTTTGGCCATTTTTCAAAAGTGTGAGCACTTGCATATTTGGAACGCTTGGATTGTCGGCGTACGAAGAATTGAGAGTAGCTTTTGCACACGGTGTCTGTTTTGGGCACGTAAATACTTTTTGGAAATGTAGCGACCGTTTTGGATTGAACTCACCACTTCGTCATGACGTATGAGGGATTTCATCCATTTTTCGTAAGTGTGAGCACTTGCATATTTGGAACGCTTGGATTGTCGGCGTATGAAGAATTGAGCGTAACTTTTTCCCCCAGTGTCCATTTCGGGCCCGTAAGTCCTTTTTGGAAATGTAGCGACCGTTTTGGATTGAACACACCACATCGTCTTGACGTACGAGGGATTTCGATCATTTTTCGAAAGAATGAGCACTTGCATAATTGGAACGCTTGGATTGTCGGCGTACGAAGAATTGAGCGTAACTTTTGCACATGGTGTCCGTTTTGGGACCATTAGTACTTTTTGGAAATGTAGCGATCATTTTGGATTGAACTCACCACTTCGTCATGACGTATGAGGGATTTCGGCCATTTCTCGAAAGTTTGAGCACTTGCATATTTGGAACGCCTGGATTGTCGGCGTACGAAGAATTGAGCATAACTTTTTCACACAGTGTTCGTTTTGGGCCCGTAAGTACTGTTTGGAAATGTAGCGACCGTTTTAGATTGAATTCACCACTTCGTCGTGACGTATGAGGGATTTCGACCATTTTTCAAAATAGT
>NW_019266020.1:0-8528 GCF_002742605.1 Olea europaea var. sylvestris | reverse complement strand
CGCGACTGTGTCGGAATTTGCTAAAATTTGACAGGTTGATCGGAAACAAAAATCGCGCCGGGGGCAATTTCGTCATTTTTCTCCACTGTTTCGGAATGGCTCAAATTTGTCAGGTTGATCGGGAACAAAAATAGCGTCGGGTGTAATTTCGTTATTTTTTGCGACTGTGTCGAAATTGGCTAAAATTTGACTGGCTGATCGGAAACAAAAATCGCGCCGGGGGCAATTTCGTCATTTTTCTCGACTGTGTCGGAATGGGCTCAAATTTGACTGGTTGATCGGAAACAAAATTCGCCCCAGGGGCAATTTCGTCATTTTCCTCGACTGTGTCGGAATTTGCTGAAATTTGGCAGTTTGTTCAGAAATAAAAATCGCGCCGGTGGTAATTTCGTCATTTTTCTCGACCGTGTCTGAAAGGGCTCAAATTTGACAGGTTTATCAGGAACAAAAATCGCCCCGGGTGTAATTTCGTCATTTTTCGCGACTGTGTCGGAATTGACTAAAATTTGACATGTTGATCGAAAACAAAAACCGCGCCGGGGGCAATTCCGTCATTTTTCTCGACTGTGTCGGAATTGGCTGAAATTTGGCAGTTTGATCTGAAATAAAAATCGCGCCGGGGGCAATTTCATCATTTTTCTCGACTGTGTCGGAATGGGCTCAAATTTGACCGGATGATCGGGAACAAAAACCGCGCCGGGTGTAATTTCGTCATTTTTAGCGACTGTGTCGGAATGGGCCAAAATTTGACAGGTTGATCGGGAACAAAAATCGCGCCGGGGGCAATTTCGTCATTTTTCTCGACTGTGTCGGAATGGGCTCAAATTTGACAGGCTGATCGGAAACAAAAACCGCGCCGGGGGCAATTTCGTCATTTTTCTCGACTGTGTCGGAATGGGCTCAAATTTGACAGGCTGATCGGGAACAAAAACCGCGCCGGGTATAATTTCGTCATTTTTCGCGACCGTGTCGGAATTGGCTAAAATTTGATTGTTTGATCGGAAACAAAAATCGCGCCGGGGGCAATTTTCGTCATTTTTCTCGACTGTGTCGAAATTGGCTGAAATTTGGCAGTTTGATCGGAAATAAAAATTGCGACGACGGCAATTTAGTTAATTTTCTCGACTGTGTCGGAATGGCCTAAATTTGACAGATTGATCGGGAACAAAAAAAGCGTCGGGTGTAATTTTCGTCATTTTTCGCCACTGTGTCGAAATTGGCTAAAATTTGATTGTTTGATAGGAAACAAAAATCGCGCCGGGGGCAATTTCGTCATTTTTCTCGACTGTGTCGGAATTGGTTGAAATTTGACAGGTTTATCGGGAACAAAAACCGCGCCGGGTGTAATTTCGTCATTTTTCGTGACTGTGTCGGAATTGACTGAAATTTCACTTGTTGATCGAAAACAAAAACCGCACCGGGGGCAATTTCGTCATTTTTCTCGACTGTGTCGGAATTGGCTGAAATTTGGCAGTTTGATCGGAAATAAAAATCGCGCCGGCGGCAATTTCGTCATTTTTCTCGACTGTGCCGGATTGGGCTCAAATTTGACAGGTTTATCGCGAAAAAAAATCACGCCGGGTGTAATTTCGTCATTTTTCGTGACTGTGTCGGAATTGACTAAAATTTGACTTGTTGATCGGAAACAAAAACCGCGCCGGGGGCAATTTCGTCATTTTTCACGACTGTATCGGAATTGGCAAAAATTTGACAGGTTGATCGGAAAAAAAAAACCGCGCCGGGGGCTATTTCGTCATTTTTCGCGACTGTGTCGGAATGGGCTAAAATTTGACAGGTTGATCGGAAACAAAAACCGCGCCGGGGGCAATTTCGTCATTTTTCACGACTGTATCGGAATTGGCAAAAATTTGACAGGTTGATCGGAAAAAAAAAACCGCGCCGGGGGCTATTTCGTCATTTTTCGCGACTGTGTCGGAATGGGCTAAAATTTGACAGGTTGATCGGAAACAAAAACCGCGCCGGGGGCAATTTCGTCATTTTTCACGACTGTATCGGAATTGGCAAAAATTTGACAGGTTGATCGGAAAAAAAAAACCGCGCCGGGGGCTATTTCGTCATTTTTCGCGACTGTGTCGGAATTGACTAAAATTTGACTTGTTGATCGGAAACAAAAACTGCGCCGGGGGTAATTTCGTCATTTTTCTCGACTGTGTCGGAATTGGCAGAAATTTGGCAGTTTGATCTGAATTAAAAATCGCGTCGGGGGCAATTTCGTCATTTTTCTCGACTGTGTCGGAATGAGCTCAAATTTGACAGGATTATCATGAACAAAAATCGCGCCGGGTGGAATTTCGTCATTTTTCACGACTGTGTCGTAATTGACTAAAATTTGACCTGTTAATCGGAAACAAAAACCGCGCCGGGGGCAATTTCGTCATTTTCCTCGACTTTGTCGGAATTGGCTGAAATTTGGCAGTTTGATCGGAAATAAAAATCGCGCCGGCGACAATTTCGTCATTTTTTGCGACTATGTCGGAATTGGCTAATATTTGACTGGATCATCGGAAACAAAAATCGCGCCAGGGGCTATTTCGTCATTTTTCTCGACTGTGTCGGAATGGGCTAAAATTTGGCAGGTTGATCGGGAACAAAAATAGCGCCGGGTGTAATTTTCTCATTTTCCACGACTGTGTCGGAATTGGCTAAAATTTGACTGGTTCATCGGAAACAAAAATCGCACCGGGGGCAATTTCTTCATTTTTCTCGACCGTGTCGGAATGGGCTCAAATTTGACAGGTTGATCGGGAACAAAAATAGCACTGGGTGTAATTTCGTCATTTTCCACGACTGCGTCGGAATTGGCTAAAATTTGACCGGTTCATCGGAAACAAAAATCGCGCCGGGGGCAATTTCGTCATTTTTCTCGACTGTGTCGGAATTGGCTGAAATTTTACAGGTTTATCGGGGACAAAAATCGCGCCGGGTGTAATTTCGTCATGTTTTTCGACTGTGTACGAATGAGCTCAAATTTGACAGGTTGATCGGAAACAAAAATCGTGCCGGGGCAATTTCGTCATTTTTCGCGACTGTGTCGAAATTGGCTAAAATTTGATAGGTTGATCGGAAACAAAAATCGCGCCGGGGGCAATTTCGTCATTTTCTCGACTGTGTCGGAATGGGCTCAAATTTAACAGGTTGATCGGGAACAAAAATAGCGCAGGGTAAAATTTCGTCATTTTTCGCGACTATGTCGGAATTGGCTAAAATTTGACTGGTTGATCGGAAACAATTTTTGCGTCGGAGGCAATTTCGTCATTTTTCTCGACTGTGTCGGAATTGGCTGAAATTTGACCGTTTGATCAGAAATAAAAATCGCGTCGGCGGCAACTTCGTCATTTTTCTCGACTGTGTCGGAATTGGCTGAAATTTGGCAGTTTGATCTGAAACAAAAATCGCGCTGGGGGCAATTTCTTCATTTTTCTCGACTGTGTTGGAATGGGCTCAAATTTGACTGGATTATCGTGAACAAAATCCGCGCCGGGCGAAATTTCGTAATTTTTCGCGACTGTGTCGGAATTGACTAAAATTTGATTTGTTGATCGGAAACAAAAATCGCGCCGGGGGCAATTTCGTCATTTTTCTCGACTTTGTCGGAATTGTCTGAAATTTCGCAGTTTAATCGGAAATAAAAATCGCGCCGGCGGCAATTTCGTCATTTTTCGCGACTGTGTCGGAATTGGTTAAAATTTGACATGTTGATCGGAAACAAAAATCGCGCCGGGGGCAATTTCGTCATTTTTCTCGACTGTTTCGGAATGGGCTCAAATTTGTCAGGTTGATCGGGAACAAAAATAGCTTCGGGTGTAATTTCGTCATTTTTCGCACTGTGTCGAAATTGGCTAAAATTTGACTGGTTGATCGGAAACAAAAATCGCGCCGGGGGCAATTTCGTCATTTTTCTCGACTGTGTCGGGATGGGCTCAAATTTGACTGGTTGATCGGAAACAAAATTCGCCCCAGGGGCAATTTCGTCATTTTCCTCGACTGTGTCGGAATTTGCTGAAATTTGGCAGTTTGTTCAGAAATAAAAATCGCGCCGGCGGTAATTTCGTCATTTTTCTAGACCGTGTCTGAATGGGCTCAAATTCGACAGGTTTATCGGGAACAAAAATCGCGCCGGGTCTAATTTCCTCATTTTTCGCGACTGTGTCGGAATTGACTAAAATTTTACATGTTGATCGAAAACAAAAACCGCGCCGGGGGCAATTACGTCATTTTTTTCGACTGTGTCGGAATTGGCTGAAATTTAGCAGTTTGATCTGAAATAAAAATCGCGCCGGGGGCAATTTCATCATTTTTCTCGACTATGTCGGAATGGGCTCAAATTTGACCGGATGATAGGGAACAAAAATCGCGCCGGGTGTAATTTCGTCATTTTTATCGACTGTGTCGGAATGGGCCAAAATTTGACAGGTTAATCGGAAACAAAAACCGAGCCGGGGGCAATTTCGTCATTTTTCTCGACTGTGTCGGAATGGGCCCAAATTTGACAGGTTTATCGGAAACAAAAATCGAGCCGGGTGTAATTTCGTCATTTTTCGCGACTGTGTCGGAATTGACTAAAATTTGACTTGTTGATCGGAAACAAAAACCGCGCCGGGGGTAATTTCGTCATTTTTCTCGACTGTGTCGGAATTGGCTAAAATTCGACTTGATGATCGGAAACAAAAACTGCGCCGGAGGCAATTTCGTCATTTTTCTCGACTGTGTCGGAATTGGCTAAAATTCGACTTGATGATCGGAAACAAAAACTGCGCCGGAGGCAATTTCGTCATTTTTCTCGACTGTGTCGGAATGGGCCCAAATTTGACAGGTTTATCGGAAACAAAAATCGAGCCGGGTGTAATTTCGTCATTTTCCGCGACTGTGTCGGAATTGACTAAAATTTGACTTGTTGATCGGAAACAAAAACCGCGCCGGGGGTAATTTCGTCATTTTTCTCGACTGTGTAGGAATTGGCAAAAATTTGGCAGTTTGTTCGGAAATAAAAATCGCGCCGGCGGCAATTTCGTCATTTTTCTCGACTGTGTCGAAATGGGCTGAAATTTGACAGGTTTATCGGGAACAAAAATCGCGCCGGGTGTAATTTCGTCATTTTTCGCGACTGTGTCGGAATTGACTAAAATTTGACTCGTTGGTCGGAAACAGAAATCGCGTCGGGGGCAATTTCGTCATTTTTCTCGACTGTGTCGGAATTGGCTGAAATTTGGCAGTTTGATCTGAAATAAAAATCGCGCCGGGGGCAATTTCGTCATTTTTCTCGACTGTGTCGGAATGGGCTCAAATTTGACAGGATGATCGGGATCAAAAACCGCGCCGGGTGTAATTTCGTCATTTTTCGCGACTGTGTCGGAATGGGCTAAAATTTGACAGGTTGATCGGAAACAAAAACCGCGCCGGAGGCAATTTCGTCATTTTTCACGACTGTATCGGAATTGGCAAAAATTTGACAGGTTGATCGGAAACAAAAAACCGCGTCGGGGGCTATTTCGTCATTTTTCTCGACTGTGTCGGAATTGGCTAAAATTTGACAGGTTGATCGGAAACAAAAAATCGCGTCGGGGGCAATTTCGTCATTTTTCGCGACTGTGTCGGAATTGACTAAAATTTGACTTGTTGATCGGAAACAAAAACTGCGTCGGGGGCAATTTCATCATTTTCCTCGACTGTGTCGGAATTGGCTGAAATTCGACAGTTTGATCAGACTTAAAAATCGCGACGGGGGCAATTTCGTCATTTTTCTCGACTGCGTCGGAATGAGCTCAAATTTGACAGGATTGTCATGAACAAAAACCGCGCCGGGTGGAATTTCGTCATGTTTCGCGACTGTGTCGGAATTGACTAAAATTTGACTTGTTGATCGGAAACAAAAGCCTCGCCGGGGGCAATTTTGTCATTTTTCTCGACTGTGTCGGAATTGGCTAAAATTTGGCAGATTGATCTGAAATAAAAATCGCGCCGGGGCAATTTCGTCGTTTTTCTCGACTGTGTCGGAATGGGCTCAAATTTGACCGAATGATTGGAAACAAAGATCGCGCCGGGTGTAATTTCGTCATTTTTCGAGACTGTGTCGGAGTTGGCTAAAATTTGATTGGTTGATCGGAAACAAAAATCGTACCGGGGGCAATTTCGTCATTTTTCTCGACTGTGTCGGAATTGGATGAAATTTGACAGGTTTATCGGGGACAAAAATCGCGCCGGGTGTAATTTCGTCATTTTTCGCGACAGTGTCGAAATTGGCTGAAATTTGACTTTTTGATCGGAAACAAAAACCGCCCCGGGGGCAATTTCGTCATTTTTCTCGACCGTGTCGGAATTGACTGAAATTTGGCTGTTTGATCTGAAATAAAAATCGCGCCGGGAGCAAATTCGTCATTTTTCTCGACTGTGTCGGAATGGGCTCAAATTTGACAGGTTGATCGGAAATAAAAATCGAGCTGTGGCAATTTCGTCATTTTTCGCGACTGGGTCGGAATTGGCTAAAATTTGACAGGTTGATCGGAAACAAATATCGCGCCTTGGGCAATTTTGTCATTTTTCTCGACTGTGTATGAATGGGCTCAAATTTGACAGGTTGATCGGCAACAAAAATAGCGCTGGGTGTGATTTCGTCATTTTTCGCAACTGTGTCGGAATTGACTAAAATTTGACTGGTTGATCGGAAACAAAATTCGCGCCGGGGGCTATTTTGTCATTTTTCTCGACTGCGTCGGAATTGGCTGAAATTTTGCAGTTTGATCGGAAATAAAAATAGCGCCGGCGACAATTTCGTCATTTTTCTCGACTGTATCGGAATGGGCTCAAATTTGACAGGTTTATCGGGAACAAAAACCGAGCCGGGTGTAATTTCCTCATTTTTCACGACTGTGTCGGAATTGACTAAAATTTGACTTGTTGATCGGAAACAAAAACCGCGCCGGGGGTAATTTCGTCATTTTTCTCAACTGTGTCGGAATTGGCAGAAATTTGGCAGTTTGATCGGAATAAAAATCGCGCCGGCGGATATTTCGTCATTTTTCTTGACTGTGTCGGAATGGGCTGAAATTTGACAGGTTTATCGGGAACAAAAATCGCGTCGGTTGTAATTTCGTCATTTTTCGCGGCTGTGTCGGAATTGACTAAAATTTGAGTTGTTGGTCGGAAACAGAAACCGCGGCTGGAGCTAATTCGTCATTTTTCTCGACTGTGTCGGAAATGGCTTAAATTTGGCAGTTTGATCGGAAATAAAAATCGCGCCGGCGGCAATTTCGTCATTTTTCTTAACTGTGTCGGAATGGGCTCAAATTTGACAGGTTGATCGGGAACAAAAACCGCGCCGGGTGTAATTTCGTCATTTTTCGCGACTGTGTCGGAATTGGCTAAAATTTGACTTGTTGATTGGAAACAAAAAAGCGCGCCGGGGGCAATTTCGTCATTTTTCTCGACTGTGTCGGAATGGGCTCAAATTTGACAGGTTGATCGGGAAAAAAATTGCGCCGGGTTCAATTTCGTCATTTTTCTCGACTGTGTCGGAATGGGCTCAAATTTGACAGGTGGATCGGAAACAAAAATCGAGCCGGGGCAATTTCGTCATTTTTCGCGACTGGGTCGGAATTGGCTAAAATTTGACTGGTTGATCGGAAACAAAAATCCTGCCCTGGGCAATTTCGTCATCTTTCTCGACTGTGTATGAATGGGCTCAAATTTGACAGGTTGATCTGGAACAAAAATAGCGCCGGGTGTAATTTCGTCATTTTCCACGACTGTGTCGGAATTGGCTAAAATTTTACCGGTTGATCGGAAAAAAAATTCGCGCCGGGGGCAATTTCGTCATTTTGCTCGACTGTGTCGGAATTGGCTGAAATTTGGCAGATTGGTCGGAAATAAAAATCGCGCCGACGGTAATTTCGTTATTTTTCTCGATCGTGTCGGAATGGGCTCAAATTTGACAGGTTTATCGGGAACGAAAATCGCGCCGGGTGTAATTTCGTCATTTTTCGCGACTGTGTCGGAATTGACTAAAATTTGACTTGTTGATCGAAAACAAAAACCACGCCGGGGGCAATTTCGTCATTTTTCTCGACTGTGTCGGAATTGGCTGAAATTTGGCAGTTTGATCTAAAATAAAAATCGCGACGGGGGCAATTTCGTCATTTTTCTCGGTTGTGTCGGAATGGGCTCAAATTTGACCGAATGATCGGAAACAAAGATCGCGCCGGGTGTAATTTCATCATTTTTCGCGACTGTGTTGGAATTGACTAAAATTTGCCTTGTCGATCGAAAACAAAAACCGCGCCGAGGGCAATTTCGTCATTTTTCGCGACTGTGTCGGAATGGGCTCAAATTTGTCAGGTTTATCGGGAACAAAAACCGCGCCGGGTGTAATTTCGTCATTTTTCGCGTCTGTGTCGGAATTGACTAAAATTTGAGTTGTTGGTCGGAAATAGAAACCGCGCCGGGGGCAATTTCGTCATTTTCCTCGACTGTGTCGGAATTGGCTGAAATTTGGCAGATTGATCGGAAATAAA
>NW_019266019.1:0-8529 GCF_002742605.1 Olea europaea var. sylvestris | reverse complement strand
ACGGTGTCGAAATTGGTTGAAATTTGACAGGTTTATCGGGAACAAAAACCGCGCCGGGTGTAATTTCGTCATTTTTCGCGGCAATGTCGGAATTGGCTGAAATTTGACATGTTGATCAGAAACCGCGCCGGGGGCAATTTCGTCATTTTTCTCGACTGTGTCGGAATTGGCTGAAATTTGACAGTTTGATCTGAAATAAAAATCGCGCCAGGGGCAGTTTCGTCATTTTTCTCGGCTGTGTAGGAATGGGCTCAAATTTGACAGGTTGATCGGAAACAAAAATCGCGCCGGGGCAATTTCGTCATTTTTCGCGACTGTGTCGGAATTGGCTGAAATTTGGCAGTTTGATCTGAAATAAAAACCGCGCCGGGGGTAATTTCGTCATTTTTCTCGACTGTGTCGGAATGGGCTCAAATTTGACAGGTTGATCGGAAACAAAAACCGCGCCGAGGGAAATTTCGTCATTTTTCCCGACTGTGTCGGAATTGGCTGAAATTTGGCAGTTTGATCTGAAATAAAAACCGCGCCGGGGGTAATTTCGTCATTTTTCTCGACTGTGTCGGAATGGGCTCAAATTTGACAGGTTGATCGGAAACAAAAACCGCGCCGAGGGAAATTTCGTCATTTTTCCCGACTGTGTCGGAATTGGCTGAAATTTGGCAGTTTGATCTGAAATAAAAACCGCGCCGGGGGTAATTTCGTCATTTTTCTCGACTGTGTCGGAATGGGCTCAAATTTGACAGGTTGATCGGAAACAAAAACCGCGCCGGGGGCAATTTTGCCATTTTTCTCGACTGTGTCAGAATTGGCTGAAATGTGGCAGAATTGGCTGAAATTAGGCAGTTTGATCTGAAATAAAAATCGCGCCGGCGGCAATTTCGTCATTTTTCTCGACTGTGTCGGAATGGACTCAAATTTGACAGTTTTATCGGGAACAAAAATCGCGCCGGGTGTAATTTTGTCATTTTTCGCGACTGTGTCGGAATTGACTAAAATTTAACTTTTTGACCGGAAACAAAAACCGCGCCGGGGGCAATTTCGTCATTTTTCTCGACTGGGTCGGAATTGGCTGAAATTTGACAGGTTTATCGGGAACAAAAACCGCTTCGGGTGTAATTTCGTCTTTTCTCGCGACAGTGTCGAAATTGGCTGAAATTAGACTTGTTGATCGGAAACAAAAACCGTTCCGAGGGAAATTTCGTCATTTTTCTCGACTGTGTCGGAATTGGCTGAAATTTGGCAGTTTGATCTGAAATAAAAATCGCGCCGGGGGCAATTTCGTCATTTTTCTCGACTGTGTCGGAATGGGCTCAAATTTGGCATTTTGATCGGGAACGAAAATAGCACCGGGTGTAATTTCGTCGTTTTCCGCGACTGTGTCGGAATTGGCTAAAATTTGACTGGTTGATCGGAAACGAAAATCGCGCCGGGGGCATTTCGTCATTTTTCTCGACTGGGTCGGAATTCGCTGAAATTTGACAGGTTGATCGGAAACAAAAATCGCGCCGGGGCAATTTCGTCATTTTTCTCGACTGTGTCGGAATGGGCTCAAATTTGACAGGTTGATCGGGAACGAAAATAGCACCGGGTGTAATTATCCACATTTTCCGCGACTGTATCGAAATTGGCTAAAATTTGACTGGTTGATCGGAAACTAAAATCGCGTCGGGGGCAATTTCGTCATTTTTCTCGACGGTGTCGAAATTGGTTGAAATTTGACAGGTTTATCAGGAACAAAAATCGCGCCGGGTGTAATTTCGTCATTTTTCGCGACAGTGTCGGAATTGGCTGAAATTTGACTTGTTGATCAGAAACGAAAACCGCGCCGGGGGCAATTTCGTCATTTTTCTCGACTGTGTCGGAATTGGATGAAATTTGGCAGTTTGATCTGAAATAAAAATCGCGTCGGGGGCAATTTCGTCATTTTTCTCGACTGTGTCGGAATGGGCTCAAATTTGATAGGTTGATCGAAAACAAAAATCGCGCCGGGGCAATTTAGTCATTTTTCGCGACTGGGTCGGAATTGGCTAAAATTTGACAGGTTGATCGGAAACAAAAATCGCGCCGGGGCAGTTTCGTCATTTTTCGCGACGGTGCCGGAATTGGCTAAAATTTGACAGGTTGATCGGAAACAAAAATCGCGCCGGGGGCAATTTCGTCATTTTCTCAACTGTGTCGGAATAGGCTCAAATTTTACAGGTTTATCGGGAACAAAAGTAGCGCCGGGTATAATTTCGTCATTTTCCGCGACTGTGTCGGAATTGGCTTAAATTTGACTGGTTGATCGGAAATAAAAATCCCGCGCCGACGGCAATTTATTCATTTTTTTCGACTGTGTCGGAATGGGCTCAAATTTGACAGGTTGATCGAGAACAAAAATAGCGCCGGGTGTAATTTCGTCATTTTTCGCGACTGTGTCGGAATTGGCTTAAATTTGACTGGTTGATCGGAAACAAAAATCGCGCCGGGGGCAATTTCGTCATTTTTCTCAACTGTGTCGGAATTGGCTAAAATTTGACTGGTTGATCGGAAACAAAAATCGCGCCGGGGGGAATTTCGTCATTTTTCTCGATTGTGTCGGAATTGGCTGAAATTTGACAGGTTTATCGGAACAAAAATCGCGCCGGGTGTAATTTCGTCATTTTTCGCGTCTGTGTCAGAATTGACCAAAATTTGACCTGTTGATCGAAAACAAAAATCGCGCCGGGGGCAATTTCGTCATTTTTCTCGACTGTGTCGGAATTGGTTGAAATTTGACAGGTTTATCGAGAACAAAAACCGCGCCGAGTGTAATTACGTCATTTTTCGCGACAGTGTCGAAATTGTCTGAAATTTGACTTGTTGATCGGAAACAAAAACCGCGCCGGGGGCAGTTTCGTCGTTTTTCTCGACTATGTCGAAATTGGCTGAAATTTGGCAGTTTGATCGGAAATAAAAATCACGCCGGCGGTAATTTCGTCATTTTTCACGACTGTGTCGGAATTGGCTAAAATTTGATAGGTTGATCAGAAACAAAAATCGCACCGGGGGCAATTTCGTCATTTTTCTCGACTGTGTCGGAATGGGCTCAAATTTGACAGGTTGATCGGGAACAAAAACCGAGCCGGGTGTAATTTCGTCATTTTTCGCGACTGTGTCGGTATTGGCCAAAATTTGATTGGTTGATCGGAAACAACAATCGCGCCGGGAGCAATTTTCGTCATTTTTCTCGACCGCGTCGGAATTGGCTGAAATTTTGCAGTTTGATCGGAAATAAAAATCGCGCCGACGGCAATTTAGTCATTTTTCTCGACTGTGTCGGAATGGGCTCAAATTTGACATGTTGATCGGGAACAAAAATAGCGCCGGGTGTAATTTCGTCATTTTTCGCGACTGTGTCGGAATTGGCTAAGATTTGACTGGTTGATCGTAAACAAAAATCGCGCCGGAGGGAATTTCGTCATTTTTCTCGACTGTGTCGGAATTGGCTGAAATTTGACAGGTTTATCGGGGACAAAAATCGCGCCGGGTGTAAATTCGTCATTTTTCGCGACAGTGTCGGAATTGGCAGAAATTTGACTTGTTGACCGGAAACAAAAATCGCGCCGGGGGCAAATTAGTCATTTTTCTCGATTGTGTCGGAATTGGCTGAAATTTGGCAGTTTGATCTGAAATAAAAGTCGCGCCGGGGGCAATTTCGTCATTTTTCACGACTGTGTCGGAATAGGCCCAAATTTGACAGGTTGATCGGAAACAAAAACCGCGCCGGGGGCAATTTCGTCATTTTTCTCGACTGTGTCGGAATGGGCTCAAATTTGACAGGTTGATCGGAAACAAAAACCGCGCCGGGGGCAATTTCGTCATTTTTCTCGACTGTGTCGGAATGGGCTCAAATTTGACAGGTTGATCGGAAACAAAAACCGCGCCGGGGGCAATTTCGTCATTTTTCTCGACTGTGTCGGAATGGGCTCAAATTTGACAGGTTGATCGGAAACAAAAACCGCGCCGGGGGCAATTTCGTCATTTTTCTCGACTGTGTCGGAATGGGCTCAAATTTGACAGGTTGATCGGAAACAAAAACCGCGCCGGGGGCAATTTCGTCATTTTTCTCGACTGTGTCGGAATGGGCTCAAATTTGACAGGTTGATCGGAAACAAAAACCGCGCCGGGGGCAATTTCGTCATTTTTCTCGACTGTGTCGGAATGGGCTCAAATTTGACAGGTTGATCGGAAACAAAAACCGCGCCGGGGGCAATTTCGTCATTTTTCTCGACTGTGTCGGAATGGGCTCAAATTTGACAGGTTGATCGGAAACAAAAACCGCGCCGGGGGCAATTTCGTCATTTTTCTCGACTGTGTCGGAATGGGCTCAAATTTGACAGGTTGATCGGAAACAAAAACCGCGCCGGGGGCAATTTCGTCATTTTTCTCGACTGTGTCGGAATGGGCTCAAATTTGACAGGTTGATCGGAAACAAAAACCGCGCCGGGGGCAATTTCGTCATTTTTCTCGACTGTGTCGGAATGGGCTCAAATTTGACAGGTTGATCGGAAACAAAAACCGCGCCGGGGGCAATTTCGTCATTTTTCTCGACTGTGTCGGAATGGGCTCAAATTTGACAGGTTGATCGGAAACAAAAACCGCGCCGGGGGCAATTTCGTCATTTTTCTCGACTGTGTCGGAATGGGCTCAAATTTGACAGGTTGATCGGAAACAAAAACCGCGCCGGGGGCAATTTCGTCATTTTTCTCGACTGTGTCGGAATGGGCTCAAATTTGACAGGTTTATCGGGAACAAAAATCGCGCCGGGTGTAATTTCGTCATGTTTCGCGACTGTGTCGGAATTGACTAAAATTTGACTTGTTGATCGGAAACAAAAATCGCGCCGGGCAATTTCATCGTTTTTCTCGACTATGTCGGAATTGGCTGAAATTTGGCCGTTTGATCGGAAACAAAAGTCGCGCAGGGCAATTTCGTCATTTTTCTCGACTGTGTCGGAATGGGCTCAAATTTGACAGGTTGATCGGAAACAAAAATCGCGCCGGGGCAATTTCGTCATTTTTCGCGACTGTGTCGGAATTGGCTAAAATTTGACAGGTTGATCAGAAACAACAACCGCGCCGGGGGCAATTTCGTCGGAAACAAAAATCGCGCCGGGGGCTATTTCGTCATTTTTCTCGACTGTCGGAAATGGCTGGAATTTGGCAGTTTGATCTGAAATAAAAGTCGCGCCGGGGGCAATTTCGCCATTTTTCTCGACTATGTCGGAATGGGCACAAATTTGATAGGTTGATCGGAAACAAAAATCGCGCTGGGGGCAATTTCGTCATTTTTCGCGACTGTGTTGGAATTGGCTAAAATTTGATAGGTTGATCGGAAACAAAATCGCGCCGGGGGCAATTTCGTCATTTTTCTCGACTGTCGGAAATGGCTGGAATTTGGCAGTTTGATCTGAAATAAAAGTCGCGCCGGGGGCAATTTCGCCATTTTTCTTGACTGTGTCGGAATTGGCTCAAATTTGATAGGTTGATCGGAAACAAAAATCGCGCCGGGGGCAATTTCGTCATTTTTCTCGACTGTGTCGGAATTGGCTAAGATTTGACTGGTTGATCGGAAACGAAAAATCACGCCGGAGGGAATTTCGTCATTTTTCTCGACTGTGTCTGAATTGGCTGAAATTTCACAGGTTTATCGGGGACAAAAATCGCGCCGGGTGTAATTTCGTCATTTTTCACGACAGTGTCGGAATTGGCTGAAATTTGACTTGTTGATCGGAAACAAAAACCTCGCCGGGGGGCAATTTCGTCATTGTTCTCGATTGTGTCGGAATTGGCTGAAATTTGGCAGTTTGATCGGAAATAAAAATCGCGCCGGGTGTAATTTCGTCAATTTTCGCGACTGTGTCGCATTTGGCTAAAATTTGACTGGTCGATCGGAAACAAAAATCGCGCCGGGGGCAATTTCGTCATTTTTCTCGACTGTCGGAATTGGCTGAAATTTGGCAGTTTGATCGGAAATAAAAATCGCGCCGGGTGTAATTTCGTCAATTTTCGCGACTGTGTCGCATTTGGCTAAAATTTGACTGGTCGATCGGAAACAAAAATCGCGCCGGGGGCAATTTCGTCATTTTTCTCGACTGTGTCGGAACGGGCTCAAATTTGACAGGTTTATCGGGAACAAAAATCGATCCGGGTGTAATTTCGTCAATTTTCGCGACTGTGTCGCATTTGGCTAAAATTTGACTGGTCGATCGGAAACAAAAATCGCGCCGGGGGCAATTTCGTCATTTTTCTCGACGGTGTCGGAATTGGTTGAAATTTGACAGGTTTATCGGGACAAAAATCGCACCGGGTGTGATTTCGACATTTTTCGCGACAGTGTCGGAATTGGCTGAAATTTGACTTCTTGATCAGAAACGAAAATCGCGTCGGGGGCAATTTCGTCGTTTTTCTCGACTGTGTCGGAATGGGCTCAAATTTGACAATTTCATCGGAAACAAAAATCGCCCGGGGCAATTTCGTCATTTTTCGCGACTGGGTCGGACTTGGCTAAAATTTGACAGGTTGATCGGAAACAAAAATCGCGCCGGGGCAATTTCGTCATTTTTCTCGACTGTGTCGGAATGGGCTCAAATTTGACAGGTTGATCGGAAACAAAAATCGCGCCGGGGGCAGTTTCGTCATTTTTCTCGACTGTGTCGGAATGGGCTCAAATTTGACAGGTTGATCGGAAACAAAAATCGCGCCGGGGCAATTTCGTCATTTTTCTCGACGGTGTCGGAATTGGTTGAAATTTGACAGGTTTATCGGGACAAAAATCGCACCGGGTGTGATTTCGACATTTTTCGCGACAGTGTCGGAATTGGCTGAAATTTGACTTCTTGATCAGAAACGAAAATCGCGTCGGGGGCAATTTCGTCGTTTTTCTCCACTGTGTCGGAATGGGCTCAAATTTGACAGGTTGATCGGGAACGAAAATAGCACCGGGTGTAATTATCCTCATTTTCCGCGACTGTATCGAAATTGGCTAAAATTTGACTGGTTGATCGGAAACTAAAATCGCGTCGGGGGCAATTTCGTCATTTTTCTCGACGGTGTCAAAATTGGTTGAAATTTGACAGGTTTATCGGGAACAAAAACGCGCCGGGTGTAATTTCGTCATTTTTCGCGACAGTGTCGGAATTGTCTGAAATTTGACTTGTTGATCAGAAACCGCGCCGGGGGCAATTTCGTCATTTTTCTCGACGGTGTCGAAATTGGTTGAAATTTGGCAGTTTGATCTGAAATAAAAAACGCGCGGGGGGCAATTTCGTCATTTTTCTCGACTGTGTCAGAATGGGCTCAAATTTGACAGGTTGATCGGAAACAAAAATCGCGCCGGGGCAATTTAGTCATTTTTCGCGACTGGGTCGGAATTGGCTAAAATTTGACAGGTTGATCGGAAACAAAAATAGCACCGGGTGTAATTTCGTCGTTTTCCGCGACTTTGTCGGAATTGGCTAAAATTTGACTGGTTGATCGGAAACGAAAATCGCGCCGGGGGCAACTTTGCCATTTTTCTCGACTGTGTCAGAATTGGCTGAAATTAGGCAGTTTGATCGGAAATAAAAATCGCGCCGGGGCAATTTCGTCATTTTTCTCGACTGTGTCGGAATGGGCTCAAATTTGACAGGTTGAACGGGAACGAAAATAGCACCGGGTGTAATTTCGTCATTTTCCGCGACTGTGTCGAAATTGGCTAAAATTTGACTGGTTGATCGGAAACTAAAATCGCGCCGGGGGCAATTTCGTCATTTTTCTCGACGGTGACGAAATTGGTTGAAATTTGACAGGTTTATCGGGAACAAAAATCGCGCCAGGTGTAATTTCGTAATTTTTCGCGACAGTGTCGGAATTGGCTGAAATATGACTTTTTGATCAGAAATCGCGCTGGGGGCAATTTCGTCATTTTTCTCGACTGTGTCGGAATCGGCTCAAATTTGACAGGTTGATCGGAAACAAAAATCGCGCTGGGGGCAATTTCGTCATTTTTCTCGACAGTGTCGAAATTGGCTGAAATTTGGCAGTTCGATCTGAAATAAAAATCGCGTCGGGGGCAATTTAGTCATTTTTCTCGACTGTGTCGGAATCGGCTCAAATTTGACAGGTTGATCGGAAACAAAAATCGCGCCGGGGCAATTTCGTCATTTTTCTCGACGGTGTCGAAATTGGTTGAAATTTGACAAGTTTATCGGGAACAAAAATCGCGCCGGGTGTAATTTCGTCATTTTTCGCGGCAGTGTCGGAATTGGCTGAAATTTGACTTGTTGATCAGAAACCGCGCCGGGGGCAATTTCGTCATTTTTCTCGACCGTGTCGGAATTGGCTGAAATTTGGCAGTTTGATTTGAAATAAAAATCGCGCCAGGGGTAGTTTCGTCATTTTTCTCAACTGTGTCGGAATGGGCTCAAATTTGACAGGTTGATCGGAAATAAAAATCGCGCCGGGGCAATTTCGTCATTTTTCTCGACTGTGTCGGAATGGGCTCAAATTTCACAGGTTGATCGGGAAC
>NW_019266018.1:0-8529 GCF_002742605.1 Olea europaea var. sylvestris | reverse complement strand
AAAGTCACGCTCAATTCCTCGTCCGTCGACTCTCCAAGCGTTCTAAATATGCAAGTGCTCATTCGTTTGAAAAATGGTCAAAATCCCTCGTACTTCACGATGAAATGGTTAGTCCAATCCAAAACGGTCGCTACATTACCAAAAAGTACTTATGGGCCCAAAACGGGCACCGTGTGGAAAAGTTACGCTCAATTCTTCGTCCGTCGACTCTCTAAGCGTGCCAAATATGCAAGTGCTCATTCTTTCAAAAAGTGGCCAAAATCCCTCTTACGTCACGACGATGTGCTGAGTTCAATCTAAAACGGTCGCTACATTTCCAAAAAGTACTTATGGGCCCAAAACGGACACCGTGTGCAAAAGTTACGCTCAATTCTTCTTTCGCCGACTCTCTAAGCGTGCCAAATATGCAAGTGCTCATTCTTTCAAAAAGTGGCCAAAATCCCTCTTACGTCACGACGATGTGCTGAGTTTAATCTAAAACGGTCGTTACATTTCCAAAAAGTACTTATGCGCCCAAAACGGACACCGTGTGCAAAAGTTACGCTCAATTCTTCGTCCGTATACTCTCCAAGCGTTCTAAATATGCAAGTGCTCATTCTTTCAATAAATGCAAAAAATCCCTCGTACGTCACGACAAAGTGGTGAGTTCAATCCAAAACGGTCGCTACATTTCCAAAAAGTACTTATGGGCCCAAAACGGACACCGTGTGCAAAAGTTACGCTCAATTCTTCGTACGCCGACTCTCCAATCGTTCCATATATGCAAGTGCTCATTCTTTCAAAAAATGGCCAAGATCCCGCGTACGTCACGATGAAGTGGTGAGTTCAATTGAAAACGGTCGCTACATTTCCAAAAAGTACTTATGGGCCCAAAAAGGACACCGTGTGCAATAGTTACGCTCAATTCTTTGTCCGTCGACTCTCCAAGCGTTCTAAATAGGCAAGTGCTCATTCTTTCGAAAAATAGCCAAAATCCCTCGTACGTCACGACGAAGTGGTGAGTTCAATCCAAAACGGTCGCTTCATTTCCCAAAAGTACTTATTGGCCCAAAACGGACACCGTGTGCAAAAGTTACACTCAATTCTTAGTACGCCGACTCTCCAAGCGTTCCAAACATGCAAGTGCTCATTCTTTTGAAAAATGGCCAAAATCCCTCGTACGTCTCGACGAAGTGGTGAGTTCAATCAAAAATGGTCGTTACATTTCCAAAAAGTACTTATGGGCCCAAAATGGACACCGTGTGCAATAGTTACGCTCAATTCTTTGTACACCGACTCTCCAAGCATTCCAAATATGCATGTTCTCATTCTTTTGAAAAATAGCCAAAATCCCTCATACGTCACAACGAAGTGCTGAGTTCAATCCAAAACGGTCACCACATTTCCAAAAAGTACTCATGGGCCCAAAACGGACACTGTGTGCGAAAGTTACGCTCAATTCTTCGTCCGTCGACTCTCCAAACTTTCCAAATATGCAAGTGCTCATTCTTTCTAAATATGGCCAAAATCCTTTGTACGTCACGATGAAGTGGTGAGTTCAATCCAAAAGGGTCGCTTCATTTCCAAAAAGTACTTATGGGCCCAAAACGGACACCGCGTGCAAAAGTTAGGCTCAATTCTTCGTCCGTCAACTCTCAAAGCGTTCTAAATATGCAAGAGCTCATTCTTTCAAAAAATGGCCAAAATCCCTCGTACATCACGACGAAGTGGTGAGTTCAATCCAAAACGGTCGCTGCATTTCCAAAAAGTACTTATGGGCCCAAAATGGACACCGTGTGCAAAAGTTAAGCTCAATTCTTCGTACGCGGACTCTACAATCGTTCCAAATATTCAAGTGCTCAATCTTTCGAAAAATGGCAAAAATCCCTTGTACGACACGTTGAAGTGGTGAGTTCAATCCAAAACAGTCCCTACATTTCCAAAAAGAACTTATGCGCACATAACAGACACCGTGTGCAAAAGTTACGCTCAATTCTTCGTACGCCGACTCTCCAAGCGTTCCAAATATGCAAGTGCTTATTCTTTCGAAAAATGACCAAAATCCGTCGTACGACACGACGAAGTGGTGAGTTCAATCCAAAACGGTCACTACATTTCCAAAATGTGCTTATGGGCCCAAAACGGACACCGTGTGCAAAAGTTATGCTCAATTCTTCGTCCGTTGACTCTTCAAGCGTTATAAATATGCAAGTGCTCTTTCTTTCAAAACAAGGCTAAAATCCCTCGTATGTCATGACGAAGTGGTGAGTTCAATCTAAAATTGTCGCTTCATTTCCAAAAAAGTACTTATGGTCCCAAAACGGACACCGTGTGCAAAAGTTAAGCTCAATTCTTAGTACGCCGACTCTCCAAGCGTTCCAAATATGCAAGTGCTCATTCTTTCGAAAAATGGACAAAATCCCTCGTACGTCACGACGAAGTGGTGAGTTCAATCCAAAACGGTCGCTACATTTCCAAAAAGTACTTATGGGCCCAAAACGGACACCGTGTGCAAAAGTTACGCTCAATTCTTCGTCCGTCGACTCTCCAAGCGTTCTAAATATGCAAGTGCTCATTCTTTCAAAAAATGGCAAAAATACCTCATACGTCACGATGAAGTGGTGAGTTCAATCCAAAACGGTCGCTACATTTCCAAAAAGTACTTATGGGCCCAAAACGGACACCGTGTGCAACAGTTAAGCTCAATTCTTCGTATGCCGACTCTCCAAGCATTCCAAATATGCAAGTGCTCATTCTTTCGAAGAATGGCCAAAACCCTCGTACGTCAAGATGAAGTGGTGAGTTCAATCCAAAATGGTCGCGACATTTCGAAAAAGTACTTATTAGCCCAAAACGGACACCGTGGGCAAAAGTTACGCTCAATTCTTCGTACGCCGACTCTCTAAGCGTCCCAAATATGCAAGGGGTCATTCTTTCAAAAAATGGCCGAAATCCCTCGTACGTCACGACGAAGTGGTGAGTTCAATCCAAAACTATCCCTGCATTTCCAAAAAGTACTTATGGGCCCAAAACGGACACCGTGTGCAAAAGTTACGCTCAATTCTTCGTCCGTCAACTCTCCAAGCATTCTAAATATGCAAGTGCTCATTCTTTCGAAAAATGGTCAAAATCCCTCGTACGTCATGACGAGGTGGTGAGTTCAATCGAAAATGGTCGCTTCATTTCCAAAAAGTAATTATGGGCCCAAAACGGACACCGTGTGCAAAAGTTACGCCCAATTCTTAGTACGCCGACTCTCCAAGCGTTCCAAATATGCAAGTGCTCATTCTTTCGAAATATGGCCAAAATCCCTCGTACGTCACGACGAAGTGGAGAGTTCAATCCAAAACGGTCGCCACATTTTCAAAAAGTACTTATGGGCCCAAAAAAGACACCGTGTGCAAAAGTTACGCTCAATTCTTCGTCCGCCGACTCTCTAAGCGTTCTAAATATGCAAGTGCTCATTCTTTTGAAAAATGGCCAAAATCCCTCGTACGCCATGACGAAGTGGTGAGTTCAATCCAAAACGGTCGCCACATTTCCAAAAAGTACTTATTGGCCCAAAACGGACACCGTGTGCAAAAGTTACGCTCAATTCTTCGTACGCCGACTCTCCAAGCGTTCCCAATATACAAGTGCTCATTCTTTTGAAAAATGGCCAAAATCCCTCGTACGTCACGACGAAGTGGTGATTTCAATTGAAAACGGTCGCCACATTTCCAAAAAGTACTTATGGGCCCGAAACGGACACCGTGTGCAAAAGTTACGCTCAATTCTTCGTCCGTCGACTCTCCAAGCGTTCTAAATAGGCAACTGCTCATTGTCTGGAAAAATGGCCAAAATCCCTCATACGTCACGACGAAGTGGTGAGTTCAATCCAAAACGGTCACTTCATTTTCAAAAAGTACTTATGGGCCCAAAACGGACAACGTGTGCAAAAGTTAAACCCAATTCTTAGTACGCGGACTCTCCATGGGTTTCAAATATGCAAGTGCTCATTCTTTCGAAAAATAGCCAAAATCCCTCCTACGCCTCGACGAAGTTGTGAGTTCAATCCAAAACGGTCGCTACATTTCCAAAAAGTACTTATGGGCCCAAAACGGATACCGTTCGCAAGAGTTGAGCTCAATTCTTTGTCCGCTGACTCTACAAGCGTTCCAAATATTCAAGTGCTCGTTCCTTCGAAAAATGGCCAAAATCCCTCGTACCTCACGACAAAGTAGTGAGTTCAATCCAAAACGGTCGCTACATTTCCAAAAAGTAGTTATGGGCCCAAAACGGACACCATGTACAAAAGTTAAGCTCAATTCTTCATACGCCGACTCTCCAAGCGTTCCAAATATGCAAGTGCTCATTCTTTCGAAAAATGGCCAAAATCCCTCGTACGTCACGGTGAAGTGGTGAGTTCAATTCAAAACGGTCGCTACATTTCAAAAAAGTACTTATGAGCCCAAAACGGACACCGTGTGTAAAAGTCACGCTCAATTCTTCGTACGCCGACTCCCCAAGAGTTCCCAATATACAAGTGCTCGTTCTTTTGAAAAATGGCCAAAATCCCTCGTATGTCATGACGAAGTGGTGAATTCAATTGAAAACGGTCGCCACATTTCCAAAAAGTACTTATGGGCCCAAAACGGACACCATGTGCAAAAGTTACGCTCAATTCTTCGTCCGTCGACTCTCCAAGCGTTCTAAATAGGCAACTGCTCATTGTTTTGAAAAATGGCCAAAATCCCTCGTACGTCACGGTGAAGTGGTGAGTTCAATTCAAAACGGTCGCTACATTTCAAAAAAGTACTTATGAGCCCAAAACGGACACCGAGTGGAAAAGTTACGCTCAATTCTTCGTCCGTCGACTCTCCAAGCGTTCTAAATAGGCAACTGCTCATTGTTTTGAAAAATGGCCAAAATCCCTCGTACGTCACGGTGAAGTGGTGAGTTCAATTCAAAACGGTCGCTACATTTCAAAAAAGTACTTATGAGCCCAAAACGGACACCGAGTGGAAAAGTTACGCTCAATTCTTCGTCCGTCGACTCTCCAAGCGTTCTAAATAGGCAACTGCTCATTGTTTTGAAAAATGGCCAAAATCCCTCGTACGTCACGGTGAAGTGGTGAGTTCAATTCAAAACGGTCGCTACATTTCAAAAAAGTACTTATGAGCCCAAAACGGACACCGAGTGGAAAAGTTACGCTCAATTCTTCGTCCGTCGACTCTCCAAGCGTTCTAAATAGGCAACTGCTCATTGTTTTGAAAAATGGCCAAAATCCCTCGTAGGTCATGACGAAGTGGTGAATTCAATCCAAAACGGTCGCTACATTTTCAAAAAGTACTTACGGGCCCAAAACGGGCACCCTGTGCAAAAGTTACGCTCAATTTTTCGTCCGCCGACTCTCCAAGCGTTCTAAATATTCAAGTGCTCATTCTTTTAAAAAATTCAAAAAATCCATCGTACGGCACGACGATTTGGTGAGTTCAATCCAAAACGGTCGCTACATTTCCGAAAAGTACTTATGGGCCCAAAACGAACACCGTGTACAAAAGTTACGCTTAATTCTTCGTCCGCTGACTCTCCAAGCGTGCCAAATATGCAAGTACTAATTCTTTCGAAAAGTGGCCGAAATCCCTCGTACGCCACGACGAAGTGGTGAGTTCAATCCAAAACGGTCGCTACATTTCCAACGAGTACTTATGGGCCCAAAACGGACACCGTGTGCAAAAGTTACGCTCAATTCTTCGTCCATCGACTCTCCAAGCGTTCTAAATATGCAAGTGCTCATTCTTTCGAAAAATGGCCGAAATCCCTCCTACGTCACGACGAAGTGGTGATTTCAATCCAAAACGGTCGCTACATTTCCAACAAGTACTTATGGGCCCAAAACGGACACCGTGGGCAAGAGTTGAGCTCAATTCTTCATCCGCTGACTCTACAAGCGTTCCAAATATTCAAGTGCTCAATCTATCAAAAAATGGCCAAAATCCCTCATACGTCATGATGAAGTGGTGAGTTCAATCCAAAACGGTCGCTACATTTCCAAAAAGTACTTATGGGCCCAAAACGGACACCGTGTGCAAAAGTTACGCTCAATTTATCGTCCGCTGACTCTCCAACGCTCTAAATATGCAAGTGCTCATTCTTTTGAAAAATGGCCGAAATCCCTCGTACGCCACGACGAAGTGGTGAGTTCAATCCAAAACGGTCGCCACATTTTCAAAAAGTACTTATGGGCCCAAAACGGACACCGTGTGCAAAAGTTACGCTCAATTCTTCGTCCGCTGACTCTCCAAGCGCTCTAAATATGCAAGTGCTCGTTATTTCGAAAAATGGCCAAAATCGCTCGTACGTCACGATGAAGTGGTGAGTTCAATCGAAAATGGTCGCTACATTTCTAAAAAGTACTTATGGGCCCAAAACGGACACCGTGTGCAAAAGTTACGCTCAATTCTTCGTTCGCCGACTCTCCAAGCGTGCTAAATATGCAAGTGCTCACTCTTTCAAAAAATGTAAAAAATCCCTCGTACGTCACGATGATGTGGTGAGTTCAATCCAAAACGGTCGCTACATTTCCAAAAAGTACTTATGGGTCCAAAACGGACACCGTGTGCAAAAGTCACGCTCAATTCTTCGTCCACTGACTCTCCGAGCGTGCCAAATATGCAAGTACTAATTCTTTCGAAAAGTGGCCGAAATCCCTCTTACGTCACGACGAAGTGCTGAGTTCAATCTAAAACGGTCGCTACATTTCCAAAAAGTACTTATGGGCCCAAAACGGACACCGTGTGCAAAAGTTACGCTCAATTCTTCGTCCGTCGACTCTCCAAGCATTCTAAATATGCAAGTACTCATTCTTTCAAAAAATGGCTAAAATCCCTCATACGTCACGACGAAGTGGTGAGTTCAATCCAAAATGGTCGCTACATTTCCAAAAAGTACTTATGAGCCCAAAACTGACACCGTGTGCAAAAGTTACGCTCAGTTTTTCGTCCGCCGACTCCCCAAGCGTTCTAAATATGCAAGTGCTCATTCTATCAAAAAATGAAAAAAATCCCTTGTACGTCACGACGATGTGGTGAGTTCAATCCAAAACGGTCGTCGCATTTCCAAAAAGTAGTTATGGGCCCAAAACAGACGCCGTTTGCAAAAGTTACGCTCAATTCTTCGTCCGTCGACTCTCCAAGCGTTCTAAATATGCAAGTGCTCATTCTTTCAAAAAATGGCCAAAATCCCTCATACGTCACGACGAAGTGGTGAGTTCAATCCAAAATGGTCGCTACATTTCCAAAAAGTAGTTATGGGCCCAAAACAGACGCCGTGTGCAAAAGTTACGCACAATTTTTCGTACGCCGACTCTCCAAGCGTTCTAAATATTCAAGTGCTCATTCTTTTAAAAAATTCAAAAAATCCCTCGTACGCCACGACGAAGTGGTGAGGTCAATCCAAAACGGTCGTCGCATTTCCAAAAAGTAGTTATGGGCCCAAAACGGACACCGTGTGCCAAAGTTACGCTCAATTTTTCGTCCGCCGACTCTCCAAGCGTGCCAAATATGCAAGTACTAATTCTTTCGAAAAGTGGCCGAAATCCCTCGTACGCCACGACGAAGTGGTGAGGTCAATCCAAAACGGTCGTCGCATTTCCAAAAAGTAGTTATGGGCCCAAAACGGACACCGTGTGCCAAAGTTACGCTCAATTTTTCGTCCGCCGACTCTCCAAGCGTGCCAAATATGCAAGTACTAATTCTTTCGAAAAGTGGCCGAAATCCCTCGTACGCCACGACGAAGTGGTGAGTTCAATCCAAAACGGTCACTTCATTTCCAAAAAGTACTTATGGGCCCAAAACGGACACAGTGTGCAAGAGTTAAACTCAATTCTTAGTCCGCTGACTCTACAAGCGTTCCAAATATTCAAGTGCTCATTCTTTCGAAAAATGGCTAAAATCCCTCGTACGCCACGACGAAGTAGTGAGTTCAATCCAAAACGGTCCCTACATTTCCAAAAAGTACTTATGGGCCCAAAACGGACACCGTGTGCAAAAGTTACGCTCAATTCTTCGTCCATCGACTCTCGAAGCGTTCTAAATATGCAAGTGCTCATTCTTTCGAAAAATGGCTAAAATCCCTCGTACGTCACGACGAAGTGGTGAGTTCAATCCAAAACGGTCGCTACATTTTCAAAAAGTACTTATGGGCCCAAAACGGACACCGTGTGCAAAAGTTACGCTCAATTCTTCGTCCATCGACTCTCGAAGCGTTCTAAATATGCAAGTGCTCATTCTTTCGAAAAATGGCTAAAATCCCTCGTACGTCACGACGAAGTGGTGAGTTCAATCCAAAACGGTCGCTACATTTCCAAAAAGTACTTATGGGTCCAAAACGGACACCGTGTGCAAAAAGTCACGCTCAATTCTTCGTCCACTGACTCTCCAAGCGTGCCAAATATGCAAGTACTAATTCTTTCGAAAAGTGGCCGAAATCTCTCTTACGTCACGACGAAGTGCTGAGTTCAATCTAAAACGGTCGCTACATTTCCAAAAAGTACTTATGGGCCCAAAA
>NW_019266017.1:0-8532 GCF_002742605.1 Olea europaea var. sylvestris | reverse complement strand
AGAACGAGCACTTGCATATTTGGAATGCTTGGATTGTCGGCGTACGAAGAATTGAGCATAACTTTTGCACCCGGTGTCCATTTCGGGCCCGTAAGTACTTTTTGGAAATGTAGCGACCATTTTGGATTGAACTCACCACTTCATCGTGACATACGAGAGATTTTAACCATTTTTCAAAAGAATGAGCACCTCCATATTTGGAACGCTTGGATTGTCGACGTACGAAGAATTGATCGTTACTTTTGCGCACGGTGTCCGTTTTGGGCCCGTAAGTACTTTTTGGAAATGTAGCGACCATTTTGGATTGAACTCACAACTTCGCCGTGACGTATGAGGGATTTCGGCCATTTTTCGAAAGAGTGAGCACTTGTATATTTGGAATGCTTGGATTGTCGGCGTACGAATAATTGAGCGTAACTTTTGCACCCGATGTCCATTTTGGGCCCGTAAGTCATTTTTGGAAATGTAGCGACCGTTTTGGATTGAACTCACCACTTCATCGTGACGTAAGAGGGATTTTGGCCTTTTTTCGAAAGTGTGAGCACTTGCATATTTGGAACGTTTGGATTGTCGGCGTACGAAGAATTGAGCGTAACTTTTGCACCCGGTGTCTGTTTTGGGCTCGAAAGTCCTTTTTGGAAATGTGACGACCGTTTTGGATTGAACTCACAACTTCGTCATGACATACGAGGGATTTCGGCCATTTTTCGAAAGAACGAGCACTTGCATATTTCGAACGCCTGGATTGTCGACGTACGAAGAATTGAGCGTAACTTTTGCACCCGGTGTCCGTTTTGGGACCATAAGTACTTTTTGGAAATGTAGCCACCGTTTTGGATTGAACTCACCACTTTGTCGTGACGTATGAGGGATTTCAGCCATTTTTCGAAAGTGTGAGCACTTGCATATTTGGAACGTTTGGATTGTCGGGGTACAAAGAATTGAGCGTAACTTTTGCACACAGTGTCCATTTTGGGCCCGTAAGTACTTTTCGGAAATGTAGCGACCTTTTTGGATTGAACTCACCACTTCATCGTGACGTATGAGGGATTTCGGTCATTTTTTGAAAGTGTGAACACTTGCATATTTGGAACGCTTGGATTGTCGGCGTACCAAGAATTGAGCGTAACTTTTGCACACGGTGTCCGTTTTGGGCCCGTAAGTACTTTTTGGAAATGTAGCGATCGTTTTGGATTGAACTCACCACTTCGTCATGACGCACGAGGGATTTCGGCCATTTTTCAAAAGAATGAGCACTTGCATATTTCGAACGCCTGGATTGTCGATGTACGAAGAATTGAGCGTAACTTTCGCACCCGGTGTCCGTTTTGGGACCATAAGTACTTTTTGGAAATGTAGCTACCGTTTTGGATTGAACTCACCACTTCGTCATGATGTAGGAGGGATTTCAGCCATTTTTCGAAAGTGTGAGCACTTGCATATTTGGAACGTTTGGATTGTCGGCGTACAAAGAATTGAGCGTAACTTTTGCACGCAGTGTCCGTTTTGGGCCCGTAATTACTTTTTGGAAATGTAGCGACCGTTTTGGATTGAACTCACCACTTCATCGTGATGTATGAGGGATTTTGGTCATTTCTCAAAAGTGTGAGCACTTGCATATTTGGAACGCTTGGATTGTCGGCGTACCTAGAATTGAGCGTAACTTTTACACCCGGTGTCCGTTTTGGGCCCGTAAGTCCTTTTTGGAAATGTAGCGACCGTTTTGGATTGAACTCACCACTTCGTCATGACGTACGAGGGATTTCGGCCATTTTTCGAAAGAATGAGCACTTATATATTTTGAACGCCTGGATTGTCGACGTACTAAGAATTGAGCGTAACTTTTGCACCCGGTGTCCGTTTTGGGACCATAAGGACTATTTGGAAATGTAACGACCGTTTTGGATTGAACTCACCACTTCGTCGTGATGCATGAGGGATTTCGGCCATTTTTCGAAAGTGTGAGCACTTTCATATTTGAAAGGTTTGGATTGTCGACGTACGAAGAATTGAGCGTAACTTTTGCACACGGTGTCGGTTTTGGGCCCGTAAGTACTTTTGGGAAATGTCGCGACCGTTTTAGATTGAACTCACCACTTCGTCGTGACGTATGAGGGATTTCGGCCATTTTTCAAAAGAGTGAGCACTTTATATTTGGAAAGCTTGGATTGTTGACGCACGAATAAGTGAGCGTAACTTTTGCACCCGGTGTTCATTTTGGGCCCGTAAGTCCTTTTTGGAAATGTAGCGACCGTTTTGGATTGAACTCACAACTTCGCCGTGACGTACGAGGGATTTCGACCATTTTTCGAAAGTGTGAGCACTTACATATTTGGAACGTTTGGATTGTCGGCGTACGAAGAATTGAGCGTAACTTTTGCACCCGGTGTCCGTTTTGGGACCATAAGTACTTTTCGAAAATGTAGCGACCGTTTTGGATTGAACTCACAACTTCGCCGTGACGTACGAGGGATTTCGACCATTTTTCGAAAGTGTGAGCACTTACATATTTGGAACGTTTGGATTGTCGGCGTACGAAGAATTGAGCGTAACTTTTGCACCCGGTGTCCGTTTTGGGACCATAAGTACTTTTCGAAAATGTAGCGACCGTTTTGGATTGAACTCACAACTTCGCCGTGACGTACGAGGGATTTCGACCATTTTTCGAAAGTGTGAGCACTTACATATTTGGAACGTTTGGATTGTCGGCGTACGAAGAATTGAGCGTAACTTTTGCACCCGGTGTCCGTTTTGGGACCATAAGTACTTTTCGAAAATGTAGCGACCGTTTTGGATTGAACTCACCACTTCGTCGTGACGTATGAGGGATTTTGGCCATTTTTCGAAAGTTTGAGCACTTGTATATTTCGAACGCCTGGATTGTTGACGTATGAAGAATTGAGCGTAACTTTTGCACCCGGTGTCCTTTTTGGACCATAAGTACTTTTTGGAAATGTAGCTACCGTTTTGGATTGAACTCACCACTTCGTCGTGACGTATGAGGGATTTCAGCCATTTTTCGAAAGATTGAGCACTTGCATATTTGGAACGCTTGGATTGTCAGTGTACGAAGAATTGAGCGTAACTTTTGCACCCGGTGTCCGTTTTGGGCCCGTAAGTCCTTTTTGGAAATGTAGCGACCGTTTTGGATTGAACTCACCACTTCGTCGTGACGTATGAGGGATTTTGGCCATTTTTCGAAAGTTTGAGCACTTGTATATTTCGAACGCCTGGATTGTTGACGTATGAAGAATTGAGCGTAACTTTTGCACCCGGTGTCCGTTTTGGGCCCGTAAGTCCTTTTTGGAAATGTAGCGACCGTTTTGGATTGAACTCACCACTTCGTCGTGACGTATGAGGGATTTTGGCCATTTTTCGAAAGTTTGAGCACTTGTATATTTCGAACGCCTGGATTGTTGACGTATGAAGAATTGAGCGTAACTTTTGCACCCGGTGTCCGTTTTGGGCCCGTAAGTCCTTTTTGGAAATGTAGCGACCGTTTTGGATTGAACTCACCACTTCGTCGTGACGTATGAGGGATTTCGGCCATTTTTTGAAAGAGTGAGCACTTGCATATTTGGAACGCTTGGATTGTTGACGTACGAAGAGTTGAGAGTAACTTTTGCACACGATGTCCGTTTTGGGCCCGTAATTACTTTTTGGAAATGTAGCGACCGATTTGGATTGAACTCACAACTTCGTCATGATGTACAAGGGATTTCGGCCATTTTTCGAAGGAATGAGCACTTGCATATTTGGAATGCCTGGATTTTCTGTGTACGAAGAATTGAGCGTGACTTTTGCACTCTGTGTCCATTTTGGGCCCATAAGTACTTTTTGGAAATGTAGCGACCATTTTGGATTGAACTCACCACTTCGTCGTGATGTATGAGGGATTTCAGCCATTTTTCAAAAGAATGAGCACTTGCATATTCGGAACGCTTGGATTGTCGGCGTACGAAGAATTGGGCGTAAGTTTTGCACACGTGTCCGTTTTAGGCCCTTAAGTACTTTTTGGAAATGTAGCGAACGTTTTGGATTGAACACACAACTTCATCGTGACATATGAGTGATTTTGGCCATTTTTCGAAAGAATGAGCACTTGCATATTTAGAATGCTTGGAGAGTCGGCGAATTGTCGGCGTACGAATAATTGAGCGTAACTTTTGCACCCGGTGTCCGTTTTGGGCCCGTAAGTCCTTTTTGGAATTGTAGCGACCGTTTTGGATTGAACTCACCACTTCGTCATGACGTAATAGGAATTTCGGCCATTTTTTGAAAGAATGAGCACTTGCATATTTTGAACGCCTGGATTGTCGACGTACGAAGAATTGAGCGTAACTTTTACACCCGGTGTCCGTTTTGGGACCATAAGGACTTTTTGGAAATGTAGCGACCGTTTTGGATTGAACTCACCACTTCGTCATGATGCATGAGGGATTTCGACCATTTTTCGAAAGTGTGAGCACTTGGATATTTGAAACGTTTGGATTGTCGACGTACGAAGAATTGAGCGTAACTTTTACACACGGTGTCGGTTTTGGGCCCGTAAGTACTTTTGGGAAATGTCGCGCCCGTTTTAGATTGAACTCACCACTTCGTCGTGACGTATGAGGGATTTCGGCCATTTTTCAAAATAGTGAGCACTTGTATATTTGGAAAGCTTGGATTGTTGACGTACGAATAATTGAGCGTAACTTTTGCACCCGGTGTTCATTTTGGGCCCGTAAGTCCTTTTTGGAAATGTAGCGACCGTTTTGGATTGAACTCAAAACTTCGTCGTGACGTAAGAGGGATTTCGGCCATTTTTCGAAAGAATGAGCACTAGCATATTTGGAACATTTGGATTGTCGGCGTACCAAGAATTGAGAGTAACTTTTGCACCCGGTGTCCGTTTTGGGCCCGTAAGTCCGTTTTGAAAATGTAGCGACCGTTTTGGATTGAACTCACAACTTCGTCGTGACGTACGAGGGATTTCGGCCATTTTTAGAAAGAATGAGCACTTGCATATTTGGAACGCTTGGATTGTCGGCGTACGAAGAATTGAGCGTAACTTTTGCACCAGGTGTCCGTTTTGGGCCCGTAAGTCCTTTTTGGAAATGTAACGACCGTTTTGGATTGAACTCACCACTTCGTCGTGGCGTATGAGGGATTTCGGCCATTTTTCGAAAGTGTGAGCACTTGCATATTTCGAACGTTTGGATTGTCGGCGTACGAAGACTTGAGCGTAACTTTTGCACACGGTGTCCATTTTGGGACCATAAGTACTTTTCGAAAATGTAACGACCATTTTGGATTGAACTCACCCCTTCGTCGTGACGTATGAGGGATTTCGGCCATTTTTCGAAAGTTTGAGCACTTGTATATTTCGAACGCCTGGATTGTTGACGTACGAAGAATTGAGAGTAACTTTTGCACCCGGTGTCCATTTTTGGACCATAAGTACTTTTTGGAAATGTAGCTACCGTTTTGGATTGGACTCACCACTTCGTCGTGACGTATGAGGGATTTCAGCCATTTTTCGAAAGATTGAGCACTTGCATATTTGGAACGCTTGGATTGTCAGTGTACGAAGAATTGAGCGTAACTTTTGCACCCGGTGTCCGTTTCGGGCCCGTAAGTCCTTTTTGGACATGTAGCGACCGTTTTGGATTGAACTCACAACTTCGTCATGACGTACGAGGGATTTCGGCCTTTTTTCGAAAGAATGTGCACTTGCATATTTCGAATGCCTCGATTGTCGACGTAAGAAGAATTGAGCGTAACTTTTGCACCCGGTGTCCATTTTGGGACCATAAGTACTTTTTGGAAATCTAGCGACCATTTTGGATTGAACTCACCACATCGTCGTGACGTACGAGGGATTTTGACCATTTTTCGAAAGAATGAGCACTTGCATATTTTGAACGCTTGGATTGTCGACGTACGAAGAATTGAGAGCAACTTTTGCACCCGGTGTCCATTTCGGGACCATAAGTACTTTTTGGAAGTGTAGCGACCGTTTTGGATTGAACTCACAACTTCGTCGTGACGTATGAGGGATTTCGGCCATTTTTTGAAAGAGTGAGCACTTGCATATTTGGAACGCTTGGATTGTTGACGTACGAAGAGTTGAGTGTAACTTTTGCACACGATGTCCGTTTTGGGCCCGTAATTACTTTTTGGAAATGTAGCGACCGTTTTGGATTGAACTCACAACTTCGTCATGAAGTACAAGGGATTTCGGCCATTTTTCGAAGGAATGAGCACTTGCATATTTGGAATGCCTGGATTTTCGGTGTACGAAGAATTGAGCGCGACTTTTGCACTCTGTGTCCGTTTTGGGACCATAAGTACTTTTTGGAAATGTAGCGACCGTTGGATTAAACTCACCACTTCGTCGTGATGTATGAGGGATTTCGGTCTTTTTTCGAAAGTGTGAGCACTTGCATATTTGGATCGTTTGGATTGTCGATGTACGAAGAATAGAGCGTAACTTTTGCACACGGTGTCGGTTTTGGGCCCGTAAGTCCTTTTTGGAAATGTAGCGACCGTTATGGATTGAACTCACCACTTCGTCGTGGCGTATGAGGGATTTCGACCATTTTTCGAAAGTGTGAGCACTTGCATATTTGGAACGTTTGGATTGTCGACGTACGAAGAATTGAGCGTAACTTTTGTACACGGTGTCCGTTTTGGGACCATAAGTACTTTTCGAAAATGTAGCGACCGTTTTGGATTGAACTCACCACTTCGTCGTGACGTATGAGGGATTTCGGCCATTTTTCGAAAGTTTGAGCACTTGTATATTTCGAAACGCCTGGATTGTTGACGTACGAAGAATTGAGCGTAACTTTTGCACCCGGTGTCCTTTTTGGACCATAAGTACTTTTTGGAAATGTAGCTACCGTTTTGGATTGAACTCACCACTTCGTCGTGACGTATGAGGGATTTCAGCAATTTTTCGAAAGATTGAGCACTTGCATATTTGGAACGCTTGGATTGTCAGTGTACGAAGAATTGAGCGTAACTTTTGCACCCGGTGTCCGTTTCGGGCCCGTAAGTCCTTTTTGGAAATGTAGCGACCGTTTTGGATTGAACTCACAACTTCGTCATGACGTACGAGGGATTTCGGCCTTTTTTCGAAAGAATGAGCCCTTGCATATTTCGAATGCCTCGATGTCGACGTAAGAAGAATTGCGCGTAACTTTTGCACCCGGTGTCCATTTTGGGACCATAAGTACTTTTTGGAAATCTAGCGACCATTTTAGATTGAACTCACCACATCGTCGTGACGTACGAGGGATTTTGACCATTTTTCGAAAGAATGAGCACTTGCATATTTTGAACGCTTGGATTGTCGACGTACGAAGAATTGAGTGCAACTTTTGCACCCGGTGTCCATTTCGGGACCATAAGTACTTTTTGGAAGTGTAGCGACCTTTTTGATTGAACTCACAATTTCGTCGTGACGTATGAGGGATTTCGGCCATTTTTTGAAAGAGTGAGCACTTGCATATTTGGAACGCTTGGATTGTTGACGTACGAAGAGTTGAGTGTAACTTTTGCACACGATGTCCGTTTTAGGCCCGTAATTACTTTTTGGAAATGTAGCAACCGTTTTGGATTGAACTCACAACTTCGTCATGATGTACAAGGGATTTCGGCCATTTTTCGAAGGAATGAGCACTTGCATATTTGGAATGCCTGGATTTTCTGTGTACGAAGAATTGAGCGTGACTTTTGCACTCTGTGTCCGTTTTGGGACCATAAGTACTTTTTGGAAATGTAGCGACCGTTTTGGATTGAACTCACCACTTCGTTGTGATGTATGAGGGATTTTGGTCTTTTTCGAAAGTGTGAGCACTTGCATATTTGGATCGTTTGGATTGTCGACGTACGAAGAATAGAGCGTAACTTTTGCATACGGTGTCGGTTTTGGGCCCGTAAGTACTTTTGGGAAATGTAGCGACCGTTTTAGATTGAACTCACCACTTCGTCGTGACGTATGAGGGATTTCAGCCATTTTTCGAAAGAGTGAGCACTTGCATATTTGGATCGTTTGGATTGTCGACGTACGAAGAATTGAGCGTAACTTTTACACACGGTGTCGATTTTGGGCCCGTAAGTACTTTTGGGAAATGTAGCGACCGTTTTAGATTGAACTCACCACTTCGTCGTGACGTATGAGGGATTTCAGCCATTTTTCGAAAGAGTGAGCACTTGCATATTTGGATCGTTTGGATTGTCGACGTACGAAGAATTGAGCGTAACTTTTGCACCCGGTGTCCGTTTTGGGCCCATAAGTCCTTTTTGGAAATGTAGCGATCGTTTTGGATTGAACTCACCACTTCGTCATGATGCATGAGGGATTTCGACCATTTTTCGAAAGTGTGAGCACTTGCATATTTGAAACGTTTGGATTGTCGACGTACGAAGAATTGAGCGTAACTTTTACACACGGTGTCGATTTTGGGCCCGTAAGTACTTTTGGGAAATGTCGCGCCCGTTTTAGATTGAACTCACCACTTCGTCGTGACGTATGAGGGATTT
>NW_019266016.1:0-8533 GCF_002742605.1 Olea europaea var. sylvestris | reverse complement strand
TTGAAAACAATACGCTGAGATAATACTATACAAACCGATTAATTTTAATTTCTTCCGCTACTTCTATGAACACCTCCACTGCATGCCTTTGGTTGCAGTTCCACCGATATTAATACAGTGCATCAAAACACTGTACCCTTGTGCACCGCACGTGTGATTTGTGTTTGCGTAACCATGCTACACGAACATCGGGATGACCGCATACATAGGGAGTCGGACATTATTTTATTCACAATGGACGCACGCATCCATGTGAGTGCACGGTCATTGGTGCGGTCATCCTCGCGGGTCTTTTGGCTTTATTTCTTTATAATTGATTATGCAAGTGATTGGTAAAATAAATTTTAATTTTACTGCTTTGTTTGAGGTGTTTAAATAATAATTTAAGCAGTAGGTCCTAATCTAGATTATACGAAATGTATAAATAAAAAGTGTATTTGACCAAAAAGTAATCTCAATTGCTATCGAAGTACCATTTAATTGACATATGCATGTTTGAACAACTTTAGTTAATATTGTCTTTTTTGAAAAGAATCAACACGATGTTTATAAGATTTTTCCTCCAATTGAAATCCGATGAGATCTAGAGAAACTATGTCTTAATCCATAATATACCAACTATCGGGATCACTTGATGTCAACAACCCTCGGTTTATGTCATGCCTATCTTTGTTTGAGGAAAATCCTCTCTGTGTTTAGACGGATGCGCACCTTGTGCGTGTAAAATGGGTTATTTCAGGCTTGATCGGTCTGTAAACCCAACATGGTTCCTAATTATGCCACAAATCGCACAACCTTAGGCTGGTTCTCATGCAATCCCACGTAGAGTCTACTCTTTGTGTTGGAATATAAAATCCACATCAGCAGAATATTCCAGCTTAACAGGATATTCACTTCCAGCTCAACCAAGTCCATGTCCGGCAGATTACTTCTTATTCCAGAATTTCCAGATTCTAGAGACTTCCTAGTTAGCTAGTTATTTTCTCTATAAATACTAGAGTTTGTACACATTTTAATTCATTGGATTGTAGTCTCCAATCCCTCCTTCCATGGAGGTTTCTTCCTCCAATATGGAGTGTCTTTCCTCCTTTGTAGAGTGTCTTTCTCTTCCTCCTATTATGAAATGTTATCATCCTCCTATTTTGGAGTTGTTTGTTCCTCCTATCATGGAGTGTAATTCATCCTTTAATGGAATGTTTTGTTCTTCTCCTTATGGAGTTTACTACATTGTTTTTCATTCAATAAATCTAATATGGTATCAGAGCAAAACATTTGCTTCCTGCTGCTATTTTTTCTGGACTTAATTCATCTCCATTTCATGTGTTCTGCTCAATGAAGCAGATCTAATTTTCTTCTATCTTGGAATAATTCTGGAAGTTTCATTTCCAGCAAATTTTAGTTCCTTCATCAGAAATAAGTTCATATTTTAGTTTTTTCTAATTTTCTACTGCCGCTTTATTTTTCCACACGTCACTCAGATCTGGCCCCAATTAATCAATACTGATGTTGTCTACCGTGTGGAATTTTGCATCAAATTGTATAGCTAGAAGTCTAGGCCTGAAAATGACAGAATTGGACAATGGATTTCAGTCGGTGATGGCAGATCCTTCCAATCTCCAGATGATAACTGAAGTTGAAATACTTTTGCTGGAATTATTCTGTTCTCTGCCATCATTTGGTAAAATATGTGTGACGCATTGAACTCTTGGTGGCTGCATTCTCCCAGAGTTCCGATTGACAATGTGATTTCTCAAGCAAATTTGAATATAATCCAATTTCACCTCCATTGCTGAGATAAAAGTTCAATTAGATGTCATTTTCGGATTTAGAATCATCCTCTTCTGCAACTTTTAAGCTCGGTTTACCAACATTCGAAGTTGCAAATTCGATGCGTTCACAGTGGAGACCGAAGAGGAATACTCAGTTTAGCAGGTTCCATGCTTGTCATTGAAGATTATACTGGAATATGTTACTGTATCATGGAGATTCAACTCGTATATGATCAAAGAAAATTCAAAGTTCTGATGTGCATACAAGGTGTTTGGAAAAATGTCTAACAAAGCTCCTCTGCAGACAGTTTCCCACTAGTCAATTGAAGAAGGAATGGATTCCCATTGAGCTCAATTTTTTATGTTCAATTCAATCCCAGCACTCTGAAATTTCTCATAGCACTTTTCCATTATATCCCTTCGCCTGCTGCCAGCCTGCCAGCAAAAGCTCACAAGGTGGAGTTCATGGTCCATGCATTCGGTTCACATTCTTGCAACCAAAGCATTTGTACAAGAGTTGATTCCATCTCTGTAACCTCTTTGATTTTCCATAAACATCGATGAGAGTATTGTATGTGATTGTGTTGGGCTTGATTCCTCGAACTGCCATGTCAGAAAGCAAAAGAGCAGTGTATTTGCATCCATGTTTCACTCATTAATCTTCAAGATGGATCTCCTAGTCCATCTTGAGGGGGGTGTGTTGGAATATAAAATCCACATCAGCAGAATATTCCAGCTTAACAGGATATTCACTTCCAGCTCAACCAAGTCCATGTCCGGTAGATTACTTCTTATTCCAGAATTTCCAGATTCTAGAGACTTCCTAGTTAGCTAGTTATTTTTTCTATAAATACTAGAGTTTGTACACATTTTAATTCATTGGATTGTAGTCTCCAATCCCTCCTTCCACGGAGGTTTCTTCCTCCTATATGGAGTGTCTTTCCTCCTTTGTGGAGTGTCTTTCTATTCCTCCTATTATGGAATGTTATCATCCTCCTATTTTGGAGTTGTTTGTTCCGCCTATCATGGAGTGTAATTCCTCCTTTAATGGAGTGTTTTGTTCTTCTCCTTATGGAGTTTAATACATTGTTTTTCATTCAATAAATCTAATAGATTGTTTTGCAGATGTGGTGTAGTGCAAACTACAGATAACGAGAACTAGTTGAGAAGGCCAAGGATCATCTAATCTCGCAGCTTTTATAAACCAGTTATCATCAAAGCCAATGGTTTTCATAATAAGATTTAACTCACCGAGTAGCAAAAAGCTCTTAGTCCACAACATGTAAAATGTTAGAAAGAGAAGCTTTCAACTTTAGTGAGAGAAACACTCCCATTAAAGTTGCCATTTACATTTGTGAGCTCATAGATCCTTGTTCGATCTTACTTTCATATATTTGTAAGCTCGAATCCAGCAATACAGATTTTGAAAAATCTGTCCAGATTTTAAAAATTTGTATCTGAAGATTTCAAGTTCTCGTTCAAATTTCGGCGAATGTAGCTAGGCGGGTTCATTAAAAAATTCAAAGTGTTATCTTCGAAGAATTTCAACTTTTCTTGAAGGTTGAAAACCGGCCAGGTTAGTGTGGCAATTTCCTTGAAAGTAGTAAGTTTTCCAGCCTTTTGGAAGATTTGAAAACGGTAAGAGGTCATATGCATTGTTCAAGCAGTTTCATGCAAAGTTTTGCCGAGTTTCTTGGTGCTCCTCTTTGGTGATGTTCGATTTTAGCCTTAATAATTGGGACTGTCTCGAATTTGTTAAAGTTTCCAGTGAGTTCAGCAAGTGCAATGTAGGTCAGCTGCGATCCAGGTTCAGTTTTGTTGGCAGATTTCTATGTTCTTTGGTTGAATTTTTCCACCAACAAGTTTAAGTACGAATCCAGTTTACGACGTCTTTTAGCTAAACCTACAACCTTTCTTGCTTGGGCTTTTCATCATTGATATGGTGTTTACTCTGGATGTCAAAATGCAAGCTATCTATTCACAAGAATTCATTAAATCCGCCCAGACTAAAATTTTCTTTGAAGATTCCAAGGTCCTCGAAGCTGTGAAGTTCGGCCAGCATGGTTATGAACTGTTATTGAAAGATTCGATTTGTATCTCCTCTAAGAGAATTTGAAACCGGCCAGCAGCTTTGTACTTCGTGTATTCGATTAGCAGAAGTTGTAATGTTTTGATTCATGCTCAATCACTTGTTTTGGATCAGTAGTCATTGTAATGTCTTATTTTGTATGCCCAGGCATACTCGGAGCAGTTGTACTCAAAATTTTGATCAATACAATTTATTTACCCGATCCAAAAAAAGGAAAAATAAAAAGATTATATCACGGAGTAAACTTCAGTCGAGCTAGTGCCACGACTCTCTGTCATTCCAGACAAGCTGTGTCGGGAGTGGCTTTCAACTTTTTGTATAGCCCAGTTCAGCAGAAAAGTTAACATCTTTAATTCCAGCACGATTACATCAAAAATCACGCTTGCAAGACAAATTAACACAGAAAGAATGCTGTGGATTCTTGGAGTACATTAGTAAGTGCTCCATAGCAACGAAAAGAAGAGGTACCCTGAAGAGAGAGAGAGAGGGGTGCTCATTACTTTCACTTTCACTTAAACATTGGGCAGAATATAATTCGTCGCCTTCCTAAAGTCTGTTTTCTCAGAGGCTTGTCAATGTCAAAAGTACATAATCGGAGTGGAAACATTCTTTCCTGCAAAGATGAACACAGTAGCCATGAATTCCTCTTTTCTGAAAATGGTGCTGGTGTCATTGACTGGTGAAATTGTAGGGAGTATCTTTGGCTTTGGACCTCCAGTTATAATGTCAATGCTAAGATCAATTCTAGGGGGCAACCCCAGCCAAGTTGGTAGGGCAGTTGGACTAGCAATTGTGAGGTTGCTAGTTCGATTCCCGTTGGAGCTGCCTATTGGCCTTCTTGATTTGAGCCGGTTAGCTATGGGTAACCTAGGCTGGTTTACCTCCTTGTGGTCTTTTGCCGGAAAGGATCACAAGGCGGGGTTTACCTAGTGCGCACCTTCGGGTAGCAGCTGCGGGTTCCCTTGTCAAAAAAAAATAAAAATGCTTAGATCAATTCTGAACTCTATTTCAACAGGACTCAATCTTCATCTCCTAAAAATGAATTAACTGTTTTTCTCTGATAATTGATTATCAGCTTCAAAAATTTACTTGGATACTATGAAGAAGATATGTGCCTTTTACTAAAAACTTAAAATTTAAAAAATTTATCAGCTCCCTGGCTGACTAAGCTATGATGCAGAATTTTCAGGTTCACAACCTCCACCACATTGTATAGAGTTTGGAATACCTATTGACCAACATCTTCAGTGAATCGAGCATCAAAAGGAGCTGTAGGGTGGGGTTGCGATGAACCACCTCCAGTTCCAGAACCTCGTTGCAATTCAATCACCAGCCATTTGACTGCTTTACTCATTTGTTCCAATCGAGCAGCACCGATAGGTGGAACACTAGTCTGGATTTCTGAGAAACCGAGCCAGTGGCCTCATCCACTAGACACTCAGACCCTATTCTTTGCTTCATGGATTCCACAAACTCTTCTGCTTCATCACAAGCAACTCTGAACAATTCTTATCGTTGCTTAAAATTCTCTAGGGCAGCATCACTGGCCACTGGAGTTTTCTTTTGATTCCAGAAAGCTGGCTGCTGCTGCAATAAACTCCTAATATGCATTATTCAGCAAATCTACGACATTGTTCATTTAAGGATCTACAAACTGCCAATAAGATAAACAACTGCTGAGCCCCCGTAAGGTTGATAAAATTCTGAAATATGGCAAAGTTCAGTGCCTACATGAACACAAAAGGACCCAGTTAAGCAAAACAAAATGGTGCGAGCGGAGCAGGATCAAGTGATATAAGATGCCATTCTGTCCCCCAAAATCCTCACCTAGCCCTTTATGTAACTTTAAATTTCATAAATTCGATCTTCTCTAAATTCAATTTTTGTGGATCGCTTCATGCTTAATATAAGAGACTCAGGGGCAGACATAGAACAATATGTTTGGTGGTGTTGAAATTTTAATTAAAAAAAAGGTCAACTTATGAGAAAAATCTGTATATTACACGAAAAGTAAAAACATGACATATGATCCCATAAATAATGATACAAAAAATTCAAGACAACCAAAAAAAAAAAAAAAAGTTCAATTATTCATGAAAAAGGCCAATCACAAGCAACAATCGAGAGCTCAAATCACTTAAATAAACCCATAAAAGCACAGATAAATCCTTCACAAGAGGAAAAAAACTGACCATAGAAGCTCAAATTCAGGCATTTACATCATGAAAACAAATTAAAAGGAAAAAGAGTCAAAGAAAGAGACAGTGCCTAAAACTGTAATATTTAAGAAAACCTACGAGAATCGTGAAAGTTTTAAAGGGCGAGACAAGGGAAGAGTTAAAGCGGGTAGCTGTTGCAGTGCTCATTGGGTTTCATATATCACAAAAAAGTATTAATGTAATCATCTGTTGGCCAAATATTATTTTATCTAAATTATGTCTATCTGCGGCCATACAAATCAGCCCTCCATAGACAACAATTTAGGGTACCAGTAAGTGAAACATTAACAAAAACAAAATTACTTAATAGACAAATTTGTGATTTCAATTTCACAAAACCTAGTTCACAAATTTGTCATATCAATTTCACAAGATCCACTGCACAAATTTGTCATTTAAACTTGCATGCTTCATATCCAAAACAAAAATTGTACATGGAATAGTCATTTCATCAATCATGCCATTAACGTGTCTCTAAGTGGAAGGGTTCCTGTATTTCTTCACCCCCCACGGCGAAGCAGTTCAATCCATTTGAATTTTAATGAATAGACATGATCAGAATCAAATAATCATTACTTAGAACAGCGAAAATAAAGGTACTCGATCAAATTAATTGCAAAGATTGAAATTTGAAACCGAAAATCAAACAGATAACTAAGTACCTTCAGAGATTCTGTACCTGACATTCAATGGAGCTACCGCAGGAATTCGGTTATCTTCACCATTTATATAAGGCTTATATGGGCCGAGCCACAGCATCAATCGGGCTTATGATATCAACCACAAACAGTTGTCTGAAAATAATATGGGCCTCATCCTGGGCCTGACCCTCTCTCCAGCCCACACCAAAATTGGGCTATATCTAGAATTGATACAAATTAAACCTTAATAAGAACAATAAGAAAATGGATATATATCGCAATTCTTTTCTAACACTACAAGAAATAATGTCGAAGATTGTTGAGCAAAAAATAACATCTGCTCGTAAAAGATTACTAGTGTTTTTTTTTTTTTTTTTTTGGGGTAGAAATTGTTCTTAATTCTTGATTCTTGCAAATGAAATTTTTTTTTTTTTTGGTTTATTAAAAAAATGAAAAAGTGGTATCACTGTACATACTGCACAGTGTCAGTACTCAGGCAACACTGCAGTGAATCCCAGTAAGTGCGAAATGTAATTGCCACGTGGGAATTTACAAAACAGAAAAAATTAAACAAAATCCCAAAGAATGTGAATGGACATTTTTTGAATTCAATATGAATCCCGAATCTGTAGTCATGCTACAAATTCGGTTTATTCTCTCTTATCCCAAATTATTTTACAATATATAATCTCTGAAAATTCTAATGTCTCAGTGACTCTTATTTTCTTCTTCTTCTTCTTCTGGATTTTTCAAGATTGGCGAAAAAATGGCTACTGATAGTGAAATCAACGAGAACAAAAGGAGAAGATTTAATAGCCCTGAATTTCAAATCCCAAGAAATTTCTCTTCTGATCTCGAAGAAGAAGACGACAATGATTTCTTGGGCCTCTCACTGTCATGTATTTGCTCTACTGCATCCGTACCCCACCCTCCTCCGTCGCCGCCGCCTCAACTACCGCCTCCGCTGGATCTTTCAAGACTCTCCGACGATTCAGATCCTCTACTAACATTAGAACTCTCACCCCCATCGGACAACCGAGTTCCATCACTTTCTGGTACTACTGTGACATTCCCATATTATCGCTATCAAGGAAATGGTGCCTCCCTTCAGCCAAACCGGCAGTCACTATATCTTCCGCCACCATCCGCCGCCGAAAATACCCAATCCCACCACCCAGTTATTATAACTGGAGAAAATCGTCCTACTTTGACATTACCATATCGTTACTATCAAGAGAATGGTGTCTCACCCATATCCCACCCGCCGCCGCCATCGTCACCGCCAGCGCGGCTGGAACTTTTGCCGCCCTCCGCCACCTCAGATCAGCTAGTATCGTTACAACTCTCCCCATCCCACAACGTAACTGGGGGAAACCTATCACAACCATATAGTTGCTATCAAGAAGATGTTGGTCCAAGTAATGGTACTGTCATACCCCGGCCACATCGTGTTCGTCGAAACTCAGCACAGTCGCCGAGAGAAGGGAAGAGCGCCACCATCCCAGTGCAGTTTCCATGGTCCACGAGCTACCGCGCCACTGTTCACAGCCTAGCCTACTTGCGATCCAAGCAAATCGACACCATTACGGACAAAGTACAGTGCAAGAGGTGCGAGGAAAAGTTCGAAATAAGTTTCAATTTACATCAAAAATTCATGGAAGTCGGCACGTTCATAGCCGAAAACAAAGCTTCCATGCATGACAGAGCCCCCGGAGTATGGCTAAATCCGACACTTCTCCCCTGCAAAAAGTGTAATGAAGAAAACATTGCAAAACCAATAATTTCTGAAAAGAAGAAATTCGTCAACTGGCTTTT
>NW_019266015.1:0-8534 GCF_002742605.1 Olea europaea var. sylvestris | reverse complement strand
GTCGACGTTCGAAGAATTGAGCGTAACTTTTGCATACGGCGTCCGTTTTGGGCCCGTAAGTACTTTTCGAAAATGTAGCGACTATTTTGCATTGAACTCACTACTTCGTTGTGACGTATGAGGGATTTTGGTAATTTTTCAAACAACGAGCACTTGCACATTTGGATTGTCGGCGTTCGAAGAATTGAACGTAACTTTTGCATACGGCGTCCGTTTTGAGCCCATAAGTACTTTTCGAAAATATAGTGACCGTTTTGGATTGAACTCACCGCTTCATTGTGACGTATGAGGGATTCTGCCCATTTTTCGAAAGAATGAGCACTTGCATATTTGTAACGCTTGGATTGTCGGCGTTCGAAGAATTGAGCGTAACTTTTGCATACGGTGTCCGTTTTGGGCCCATAAGTACTTTTCGAAAATGTACCGACCGTTTTGGATTGAACTCACTACTTCGTCGTGACGTATGCGGGATTTCAGCCATTTTTTGAAAGAATGAGCACTTACATATTTGGAACGCTTGGATTGTCGACGTTCGAAGAATTGAGCGTAACTTTTGCATACGGCGTCCGTTTTGGGCCCGTGAGTACTTTTCGAAAATGTAGCGACCGTTTTGGATTGAACTCACCACTTCGTTGTGACGTATGAGGGATTTTGGCCATTTTTCAAACGAGCACTTGCACATTTGGATTGTCGGCATTCGAAGAATTGAACGTAACTTTAGCATACGGCGTCCGTTTTGGGCCCATAAGTACTTTTCGGAAATGTAGTAACCGCTTCATCGTAACCTATGAGGGATTTCGTCCATTTTTCGAAAGAATGAGCACTTGCATATTTGGAACGCTAGGATTGCCGGCGTTAGAAGTATTGGGCGTAACTTTTGCATGTGGCGTCCGTTTTGGGCCCATGAGAACTTTTCGGAAATGTAGCGACCGTTTTGGATGGAACATACCGCTTCATCGTGACGTATGAGGGATTTTGCCCATTTTTCAAAAGAATGAGCACTTCATATTTGGAACGCTTGGATTGTCGACGTTCGAAGAATTGAGCGTAACAAAAGAATGAGCACTTGCATATTTCGAACGCTTGGAGAGTCGGCGGACGAAGAATTGAGCATAACTTTTGCATACGGCGTCCGTTGTGGGCCCATAAGTACTTTTCGGAAATGTCGCGACCGTTTTGGGTTGAACTCACTACTTCGTCTTGACGTATGCGGGATTTCAGCCATTTTTCGAAAGAATGAGCACTTGCATATTTCGAACGCTTGGAGAGTCGGCGGACGAAGAATTGAGCATAACTTTTGCATACGGCGTCCGTTGTGGGCCCATAAGTACTTTTCGGAAATGTCGCGACCGTTTTGGGTTGAACTCACTACTTCGTCTTGACGTATGCGGGATTTCAGCCATTTTTCGAAAGAATGAGCACTTGCATATTTCGAACGCTTGGAGAGTCGGCGGACGAAGAATTGAGCATAACTTTTGCATACGGCGTCCGTTGTGGGCCCATAAGTACTTTTCGGAAATGTCGCGACCGTTTTGGGTTGAACTCACTACTTCGTCTTGACGTATGCGGGATTTCAGCCATTTTTCGAAAGAATGAGCACTTGCATATTTCGAACGCTTGGAGAGTCGGCGGACGAAGAATTGAGCATAACTTTTGCATACGGCGTCCGTTGTGGGCCCATAAGTACTTTTCGGAAATGTCGCGACCGTTTTGGGTTGAACTCACTACTTCGTCTTGACGTATGCGGGATTTCAGCCATTTTTCGAAAGAATGAGCACTTGCATATTTCGAACGCTTGGAGAGTCGGCGGACGAAGAATTGAGCATAACTTTTGCATACGGCGTCCGTTGTGGGCCCATAAGTACTTTTCGGAAATGTCGCGACCGTTTTGGGTTGAACTCACTACTTCGTCGTGACGTATGAGCGATTTCGGCCATTTTCCGAAAGAATGAGTTCTTTTATATTTGGAATGCTTGGATTGTCGGCGGTCGAAGAATTGTGCGTAACTTTTGCATGCGGCGTCCGTTTTGGGCCCATGAGTACTTTTCGGAAATGTAGCGACCGTTTTGGATTGAACTCACAACTTCGTAGTGACGTATGTGGGATTTCAGCCATTTTTCGAAAGATTGAGCACTTGCATATTTGGAATGCTTGGATTGTCGGCGTTCGAAGAATTGTGCGTAACTTTTGCATGCGGCGTCCGTTTTGGGCCCATAAGTACTTTTCGGAAGTGTAGCGACCGTTTTGGATTGAACTCAGTACTTCGTCGTGACGTATGTGGGATTTCATCCATTTTTCGACAGAATGAGCACTTGCATATTTGGAACGCTTGGATTGTCGGTGTTCGAAGAATTGAGCGTAACATTTGCATACGGCGTCCGTTTTGGGCCCATAAGTAATTTTCGGAAATGTAGTGACCGTTCTGGATTGAACTCACCGCTTCATCGTGACGTATGCGGGATTTTAGCCATTTTTCGAAAGAATGAGCACTTACATATTTGGAACGCTTGGATTGTCGACGTTCGAATAATTGAGCATAACTTTTGAATACAGCGTCCGTTTTGGGCCCATAAGTACTTTTTTGTAATGTGGCGACCGTTTTGGATTGAACTCACCACTTCGTCATGACGTACGAGGGATTTCGCCCATTTTCAAAAGAATGAGCACTTGCATATTTGGAATGCTTTGATTGTCGACGTTCGAAGAATTGAGCGTAACTTTTGCATACGGCGTCCGTTTTGGGCCCGTAAGTACTTTTCGAAAATGTAGCGATCGTTTTGGATTGAACTGACCACTTCGTCGTGACGTATGAGGGATTTTGGCCATTTTTCAAACAACGAGCACTTGCACATTTGGATTGGCGGCGTTTGAAGAATTGAATGTAACTTTTGCATACGGCGTCCGTTTTGGGCCCATAAGTACTTTTCGAAAATGTAGTAACCGTTTTGGATTGAACTCACCTCTTCATCGTGAAGTATGAGGGATTCTGCCCATTTTTCGAAAGAATGAGCACTTGCATATTTGTAACGCTTGGATTTTCGGCGTTCGAAGAATTGAGCGTAACTTTTGCATACGGTGTCCGTTTTGGGCCCATAAGTACTTTTCGAAAATGTACCGACCGTTTTGGATTGAACTCACTACTTTGTCGTGACGTATGCGGGATTTCAGCTATTTTTTGAAAGAATGAGCACTTACATATTTGGAACGCTTGGATTGTCGACGTTCGAAGAATTGAGCGTAACTTTTTCATACAGCGTCCATTTTGGGCCCATAAGTACTTTTCTGAAATGTGGAGACCGTTTTGGATTGAACTCACCACTTCGTCATGACGTACGAGGGATTTTGCCCATTTTCGAAAGAATGAGTACTTGCATATTTGGAATGCTTTGATTGTCGACGTTCGAAGAATTGTGCGTAACTTTTGCATACGGCGTCCGTTTTGGGCCCGTAAGTACTTTTCGAAAATGTAGCGACCGTTTTGGATTGAACTCACCGCTTCATCGTGACGTATGAGGGATTTTTCCCTTTTTTCAAAAGAATGAGCAGCGGCATATTTGGAACGCTTGGATTGTCGACGTTCGAAGAATTGAGCGTAACTTTTTCATACAGCGTCCATTTTGGGCCCATAAGTACTTTTCTGAAATGTGCCGACCATTTTGGATTGAACTCAGCACTTCATCGTGACGTATGAGGGATTTTTCCCTTTTTTCAAAAGAATGAGCAGCGGCATATTTGGAACGCTTGGATTGTCGACGTTCGAAGAATTGAGCGTAACTTTTTCATACAGCGTCCATTTTGGGCCCATAAGTACTTTTCTGAAATGTGCCGACCATTTTGGATTGAACTCAGCACTTCATCGTGACGTATGAGGGATTTTTCCCTTTTTTCAAAAGAATGAGCAGCGGCATATTTGGAACGCTTGGATTGTCGACGTTCGAAGAATTGAGCGTAACTTTTTCATACAGCGTCCATTTTGGGCCCATAAGTACTTTTCTGAAATGTGCCGACCATTTTGGATTGAACTCAGCACTTCATCGTGACGTATGAGGGATTTTTCCCTTTTTTCAAAAGAATGAGCAGCGGCATATTTGGAACGCTTGGATTGTCGACGTTCGAAGAATTGAGCGTAACTTTTTCATACAGCGTCCATTTTGGGCCCATAAGTACTTTTCTGAAATGTGCCGACCATTTTGGATTGAACTCAGCACTTCATCGTGACGTATGAGGGATTTTTCCCTTTTTTCAAAAGAATGAGCAGCGGCATATTTGGAACGCTTGGATTGTCGACGTTCGAAGAATTGAGCGTAACTTTTTCATACAGCGTCCATTTTGGGCCCATAAGTACTTTTCAGAAATGTAGCGACCGTTTTGGAAAGAACTCACCACTTGATCCTGACGTATGCGGGATTTCAGCCATTTTTCGAAAGAATGAGCACTTGCATATTTGGAACGCTTAGATTAAACAACGAGCACTTGCACATTTGGATTGTCGGCATTCGAAGAATTGAACGTAACTTTAGCATACGGCGTCCGTTTTGGGCCCATAAGTACTTTTCGAAAATGTAGTAACCGCTTCATCGTAACCTATGAGGGATTTCGCCCATTTTTCGAAAGAATGAGCACTTGCATATTTGGAACGCTAGGATTGCCGGCGTTAGAAGTATTGGGCGTAACTTTTGCATGTGGCGTCCGTTTTGGGCCCATGAGAACTTTTCGGAAATGTAGCGACCATTTTGGATGGAACATACCGCTTCATCGTGACGTATGAGGGATTTTGTCCATTTTTCAAAAGAATGAGCACTTCATATTTGGAACGCTTGGATTGTCGACGTTCGAAGAATTGAGAGTAACTTTTGCATACGGCGTCCGTTTTGGGCCCATAAGTACTTTTCTGAAATGTGGCGACCGTTTTGGATTGAACTCACCACTTCGTCATGATGTACGAGGGATTTTGCCCATTTTTGAAAGAATGAGCACTTGCACATTTGGAATGCTTTGATTGTCGACGTTTGAAGAATTGAGTGTAACTTTTGCATACGGCGTCCGTTTTGGGCCCGTAAGTACTTTTCGAAAATGTAGCGACTATTTTGCATTGAACTCACCACTTCGTCGTGACGTATTAGTGATTTTGGCAATTTTTCAAACAACGAGCACTTGCACATAAGTAATTTTTGGGCCTATAAGTAATTTTTGGAAATGTAGCGACCGTTTTGGATTGAACTCACCACTTCATCGTGACGTATGAGGGATTTTGCCCATTTTTCGAAAGAATGAGCACTTTCATATTTGGAACGCTTGGATTGTCGGCGCTCGAAGAATTGAGCATAACTTTTGCATACGGCGTCCGTTTTGGGCCCATAAGTACTTTTCAAAAATGTAGCGACCGTTTTCGATTGAACTCACTACTTCGTCGTGACATATGCAGGATTTCAGCCATTTTTCGAAACAATGAGCAATTGCATATTTGGAACGCTTGGATTGTCGACGTTCGAAGAATTGAGCATAACTTTTGCATACGGCGTCCGTTTTTGGCCCATAAGTACTTTTCGGAAATGTAGCGACCGTTTTGGATAGAACTCACCGCTTCATCGTGACGTATGAGGGATTTTGCCCATTTTTCAAAAGAATGTGCACTTGCATATTTGGAACGCTTGGATTGTCGACGTTCGAAGAATTGAGCATAACTTTTGCATACGGCGTCCGTTTTGGGCCCATAAGTACTTTTCGGAAATGTAGCGACCGTTTTGGATAGAACTCACCGCTTCATCGTGACGTATGAGGGATTTTGCCCATTTTTCAAAAGAATGTGCACTTGCATATTTGGAACGCTTGGATTGTCGGCGCTCGAAGAATTGAACGTAATTTTTGCATACGACGTCCGTTTTGGGCCCATAAGTACTTTTCGAAAATGTAACGACCGTTTTGGATTGAACTAACTACTTCGTCATGACGTATGCGGGATTTCAGCCATTTTTCAAAAGAATGAGCACTTGCATATTTGGAACGCTTGGATTGTCGGCGTTCGAAGAATTGAGTATAACTTTTGCATACCGCGTCCGTTTTGGGCCCATAAGTACTTTTCGGAAATGTAGCGACCGTTTTGATTGAACTCACTACTTCATCATGACGTATGCGGGATTTCAGCCATTTTTCAAAAGAATGAGCACTTGCATATTTGGAACGCTTGGATTGTCGACGTTCAAAGAATCGAGCGTAACTTTTGCATACGTCGTCCGTTTTGGGTCCATAAGTACTTTTCGGAAATGTAGCGACCGTTTTGGAAAGAACTCACCACTTCATCATGACGTATGCGGGATTTCAGCCATTTTTCAAAAGAATGAGCACTTGCATATTTGGAACGCTTGGATTGTCGGTGTTCTAAGAATTGAGCGTAACTTTTGTATACGGCATCCGTTTTGGGCCCATAAGTACTTTTCGGAAATGTAGCGACCATTTTGGATTGAACTCACAACTTCATCGTGGCGTATGCGGGATTTCAGCCATTTTCTGAAAGAATGAGCACTTGCATATTTGGAACGCTTAGATTGTCGGCGTTCGAAGAATTCAGCGTAACTTTTGCATACGGCGTTCGTTTTGGGCCCATAAGTACTTTTCGAAAATGTAGCGACCGTTTTGGATTGAATTCCCAACTTCGTCGTGACGTATGCAGGATTTCAGCCATTTTTCAAAAGAATGAGCACTTGCATATTTGGAACGCTTGGATTGTCGGCGTTCAAAGAATTGAGCCCAACTTTGGATACGGTGTTCGTTTTGGGCCCATAAGTAATTTTTGAAAATGTAGCGATCGTTTTGGATAGAACTCACCGCTTCATCGTAACGTATGAGGGATTTTGTCCATTTTTCGAAAGACTGTGCACTTGCATATTTGGAACGCTTGGATTGTCGGAGTTCAAAGAGTTGAGCGAAACTTTTGCATACGGCGTCCGTTTTGGGCCCATAAGTACTTTTCAGAAATGTAGCGACCGTTTTGGATAGAACTCACCGCTTCATCGTGACGTAAGAGGGATTTTGTCCATTTTTCGAAAGAATGAGCACTTGCATGTTTAGAACGCTTGGAGAGTCGGCGGACGAAGAATTGAGCGTAACTTTTGCATACGGCGTCCGTTTTGGGCCCATAAGTACTTTTCAGAAATGTAGCGACCGTTTTGGATTGAACTCACAACTTCGTCGTGACGTATGCGGGATTTCAGCCATTTTTCGACAGAATGAGCACTTGCATATTTGGAACGCTTGGATTGTCAGCGTTCGAAGAATTGAGCGTAACTTTTGCATACGGCGTCCGTTTTGGGCCCATAAGTACTTTTCAAAAATGTAGCGACCGTATTGGATTGAACTCACTACTTCATCGTGACGTATGTGGGTTTTCATCCATTTTTTGAAAGAATGAGCACTTGCATATTTGGAACGCTTGGATTGTCGGCGTTCGAAGAATTGAGCGTAACTTTTGTATACGGTGTCCGTTTTGGGCCCATAAGTAATTTTTGGAAATGTAGCGACCGTTTTGGATAGAACTCACCGCTTCATCGTGACGTAAGAGGGATTTTGCCCATTTTTCGAAAGAATGTGCACTTGCATATTTGAAACGCTTGGATTGTCGACGTTCGAAGAATTGAGCGTAACTTTTGCATACGGCGTCCGTTTTGGGCCCATAAGTACTTTTCGAAAATGTTGTGACCGTTTTGGATTGAACTCACCGCTTCATAGTGACCTATGAGGGATTTTTCCCATTTTTTGAAAGAATGAGCACTTGCATATTTGGAACGCTTGGATTGTCGGCGTTCAAAGAATTGAGCGTAACTTTTGCATACGGTGTCCGTTTTGGGCCCATAAGTACTTTTTGGAAATGTAGCGACCGTTTTGGATAGAACTCATCGCTTCATCGTGACGTATGAGGGATTTTACCCATTTTTCGAAAGAATGTGCACTTGCATATTTGGAACGCTTGGATTGTCAGCGTTCAAAGAATTGAGCGTAACTTGTGCATACGGCGTCCGTTTTGGAACCATATGTACTTTTTAGAAATGTAGCGGCCGTTTTGGATTGAACTCCCAACTTCGTCGTGACGTATGCGGGATTTCAGCCATTTTTTGACAGAATAAGCACTTGCATATTTGGAACGCTTGGATTGTCGGCGTTCAAAGAATTGAGCGCATCTTTTGCATACGGTGACCATTTTGGGCCCATAAGTAATTTTTGAAAATGTAGCGACCGTTTTGGATAGAACTCACCGCTTCATCGTGACGTATGAGGGATTTTGCCCAATTTTTGAAGGAATGTGCACTTGCATATTTGGAACGCTTGGATTGTCGGCGTTCGAAGAATTGAGCGTAACTTTTGCATACGGCGTCCGTTTTGCGCCCATAAGTACTTTTCGGAAATGTAGCGACCGTTTTGGATTGAACTCTCAACTTCGTAGTGACGTATGCGGGATTTCAGCCATTTTTTGAAAGAATGAGCACTTGCATATTAGGAACGCTTGGATTGTCGGCGTTCGAAGAATTGAGCGTAACTTT
>NW_019266014.1:0-8537 GCF_002742605.1 Olea europaea var. sylvestris | reverse complement strand
TCGGAAATAAAAATCGTGCGGGCGGCAATTTCGTCATTTTTCTCGACTGTGTCGGAATGGGGTTAAATTTGACAGGTTTGTCGTGAACAAAAACAGCGCCGGGTGTAATATCGTCATTTTTCGCGACTGTGTCGGAATTGGCTGAAATTTGACTTGTTGATCGGAAACAAAAACTGTGCCGGGGACAATTTCGTCATTTTTCTCGACTGTGTCAGAATTGGCTGAAATTTGACAGTTTGATCTGAAATAAAAATCGCGCCGGAGGCAATTTCGTCATTTTTCTTGACTGTGTCGGAATGGGCTTAAATTTGACAGGTTTGTCGGGAACTAAAACTGTGCCGGGTGTAATTTCGTCATTTTTCGCGACTGTGTCGAAATTGGCTGAAATTTGACATGTTGATCGAAAACAAAAACCGCGCCGGGGGTAATTTCGTCATTTTTCTCGACTGTGTCGGAATTGGCTGAAATTTGGCAGTTTGATCTTGAATAAAAATCGCGCCGGGGGCAATTTCGTCATTTTTCTCGACTGTGTCGGAATTGGCTGAAATTTGGCAGTCTGATCTGAAATAAAAATCGCGTCGGGGTCAATTTCGTCATTTTTCTCGACTGTGTCGGAATGGGCCCAAATTTGACAGGTTGATCGGAAACAAAAATCGCGCATGGGGCAATTTTTTCATTTTTCTCGACTGTGTCGGAATTGGCTGAAATTTGGCAGTTTGATCAGAAATAAAAATCTCGCCGACGGCAATTTCGTCATTTTTCCGACTTTGTCCTAATGGGCTCAAATTTGACAGGTTTATCGGGAACAAAAACCGCGCCGGGTGTAATATCGTCATTTTCCGCGACTGTGTCGGAATTGGTTGAAATTTGACAGGTTTATCGGGAACAAAAACCGCGCCGGGTGTAATATCGTCATTTTCCGCGACTGTGTCGGAATTGGTTGAAATTTGACAGGTTTATCGGGAACAAAAACCGCGCCGAAAAAAAAATCTCGCCGACGGCAATTTCGTCATTTTTTGCGACTGTGTCGGAATGGGCTCGAATTTGATAGGTTGATCGGGAACAAAAAGAGCGCCGGGTGTAATTTCGTCATTTTTCGGGACTATGTCGGAATTGCCTAAAATTTGACTGGTTGATTGGTAACAAAAACCGCGCCCTGGGCAATTTCGTCATTTTTTCTCGACTGTGTCGGAATTGGCTGAAATTTGGCAGTTTGATCGGAAACAAAAATCGCGACGGTGGTAATTTCGTCATTTTTCTCGACTGTGTCGAAATTGGCTGAAATTTGGCAATTTGATCTGAAATAAAAATCGCGCCGGGGGCAATTTCGTCATTTTTCTCAACTGTGTCAGAATGGGCTCAAATTTGAAAGGTTGATCGGAAACAAAAATCGCGCCGTGGGCAATTTTGTCATTTTTCTCGACTGTGTCGGAATTGGCTGTAATTTGGCAGTTTGATCAGAAATAAAAATCACGCCGACGGCAATTTCGTCATTTTCCCGACTGTGTCGGAATGGGCTCAAATTTGACAGGTTTGTCGGGAACAAAAATCCCGCTGGGGCAATTTCGTCATTTTTTGCGACTGTCTCGAAATTCGCTGAAATTTAACTTGTTGATCGGAAACAAAAACCGCCCCGGGGGCAATTCCGTCATTTTTCGCGACGATGTCGGAATGGGCTGAAATTTGACAGGCTGATCGGAAACAAAAATCGTGCCGGGGGCAATTTCGTCATTTTTCGCGACTGTGTCGGAATTGCCGGAAATTTGGCAGTTTGATCGGAAATAAAAATCGCGCCGGCGGCAATTTCGTCATTTTTCTCGACTGTGTCGAAATGGGCTGAAATTTGACAGGTTTATCGGGAACAAAAACCGCGCCGGAGGCAATTTCGTCATTTTTCTCGACTGTGTCGGAATTGACAAAAATTTGGCAGTTTGATCTGAAATAAAAATCGCGCCGGGGCAATTTCGTCATTTTTCTCGACTGTGTCGGAATGGGCTCAGATTTGACAGGTTTATCGGGAACAAAAACTGCGCTGGGTGTAATATGGTCATTTTTCGCGACTGTGTCTGAATTGGCTGAAATTTGACTTGTTGATCGGAAACAAAAATCGCGCCGGGGGCAATTTCGCCATTTTTCTCGACTGTGTCAGAATTGGCTGAAATTTGACAGTTTGATCGGAAATAAAAATCGCGCTGGGGGCAATTTAGTCATTTTTCTCGACTGTGTCGGACTTGGCTGAAATTTGGCAGTTTGATCGGAAATAAAAATCGCGCCGGAGGTAATTTCATCATTTTTCTCGACTGTGTCGGAATGGGTTGAAATTTGACAGGTTGATCGAAAACAAAAATCGCCCTGGGGGCAATTTCGTCATTTTTCTCGACTGTGTCGGAATGGGATCAAATTTGACAGGTTTATCGTGAACAAAAACTGCGCTGGGGGCAATTTCGTCATTTTTCTCGACTGTGTCGGAATGGGCTCAAATTTGACATGTTTATCAGGAACAAAAACCGCGCCGGGGGTAATATCGTCATTTTTCGCGACCATGTCGGAATTGGCTGAAATTTGACTTGTTGATCGGAAACAAAAACCGCTCCTGGGGCGATTTCGTCATTTTTCTCGACTGTGTTAGAATTGCCAGAAATTTGGCAGTTTGATCGGAAATAAAAATCGCACCGAGTGCAATTTCGTCATTTTTCTCGACTGTGTCGGAATTCGCTGAAATTTTGCAGTTTGATCGGAAATAAAAATCGCGTCGGAGGTAATTTCGTCATTTTTCTCGACTGTGTCGGAATGGGTTGAAATTTGACAGGTTGATCGAAAACAAAAATCGCCCTGGGGGCAATTTCGTCATTTTTCTCGACTGTGTCGGAATGGGATCAAATTTGACAGGTTTATCGGGAACAAAAACTGCGCCGGGGGCAATTTCGTCATTTTTCTCGACTGTGTCGGAATGGGCTCAAATTTGACAGGTTTATCGGGAACAAAAACCGCGCCGGGTGTAATATCGTCATTTTTCGCGACTATGTCGGAATTGGCTGAAATTTCACTTGTTGATCGGAAACAAAAATCGCTCCTGGGGCGATTTCGTCATTTTTCTCGACTGTGTTAGAATTGGCAGTTTGATCGGAAATAAAAATCGCGCCGAGAGCAATTTCGTCATTTTTCTCGACTGTGTCGGAATTGGATGAAATTTGGCAGTTTGATCGGAAATAAAAATCGTGCCGACAGCAATTTCGTCATTTTTCTCGACTGTGTCGGAATGGGCTCAAATTTGACAGGTTGATCGAGAAAAAAATAGCGCCGGGCGTAATTTCGTCATTTTTCGCGACTGTGTCGGAATTGGCTAAAATTTGACTGTTAGATCGGAAACAAAAACATCGCCGGGGGCAATTTCGTCATTTTTCTCGACTGTGTCGGAATTGGCTGAAATTTGGCAGTTTGATCTGCAATAAAAATCGCGACGAGCGCAATTTCGTCATTTTTCTAGACTGTGTCAGAATGGGCTCAAATTTGACAGGTTGATCGAGAACAAAAATAGCGCCGGGTGTAATTTCATCATTTTTCGCGACTGTGTCTGAATTAGCTAAAATTTGACTGGTTGATCGGAAACAAAAACCGCGCCGAGGCTATTTCGTCATTTTTCTCGACTGTGTCGGAATTGGCTGAAATTTGGCAGTTTGATCGGAAATAAAAATCGCGCCGGGGGCAATTTCGTCATTTTTCTCGACTGTGTCGGAATGGGCTCAAATTTGACAGGTTGATCGGGAACAAAAATAGCGCCGGGTGTAATTTCGTCATTTTTCGCGACTGTGTCTGAATTAGCTAAAATTTGACTGGTTGATCGGAAACAAAAACCGCGCCGAGGCAATTTCGTCATTTTTCTCGACTGTGTCGGAATGGGCTCAAATTGGACAGGTTAATCGGGGACAAAAATATCGCCGGGTGTAATTTCGTCATTTTTCGCGACTATGTCGGAATTGGCTAAGATTTGACTGGTTGATCGGAAACGAAAACCGCGCCGGATGCAATTTCGTCATTTTTCTCGACTGTGTCGGAATGGGCTCAAATTTGACAGGTTGATCGAGAACAAAAATAGCGCTGGGTGTAATTTCGTCATTTTTCGTGACGATGTCGGAATGGGCTGAAATTTGACAGGTTGATCGGAAACAAAAACCGCGCCGGGGGCAATTTCATCATTTTTCGCGACTGTGTCGGAATTGCCTGAAATTTTGCAGTTTGATCGGAAATTAAAATCGCGCCGGCGGCAATTTCGTCATTTTTCTTGACTGTGTCGGAATGGACTGAAATTTGACAGGTTTATCGGGAACAAAAATCGCGCCGGGGGCAATTTCGTCGTTTTTCTCAACTGTGTCGGAATTGACTGAAATTTGGCAGTTTGATCTCAAATAAAAATCGCGCCGGGGGCAATTTCGTCATTTTTCTCGACTGTGTCAGAATGAGCTCAGATTTGACAGATTTATAGGGAACAAAAATCGCGCCAGGTGTAATATCGTCATTTTTCGCGACTGTGTCGGAATTGGCTGAAATTTGACTTGTTGATCGGAAACAAAAATCGCGTTGGGGGCAATTTCGCCATTTTTCTCGACTGTGTCGGAATTGGCTGAAATTTGACGGTTTGATCGGAAATAAAAATCGCGCCGGGGGCAATTTCGTCATTTTTCTTGACTGTGTCGGAATTGGCTGAAATTTGGCGGTTTGATCGGAAATAAAAATCGCGCCGGGGGCAATTTCCTCATTTTTCTCGACAGTGTCGGAATGGGCTAAAATTCGACAGGTTGATCGGAAACAAAAATCGCGCTGGGGGCAATTTCGTCATTTTTCTTGACTGTGTCGGAATTGGCTGAAATTTGGCGGTTTGATCGGAAATAAAAATCGCGCCGAGGACAATTTCGTCATTTTTCTCGACAGTGTCGGAATGGGCTAAAATTTGACAGGTTGATCGGAAACAAAAATCGCGCCGCGGCAATTTCGTCGTTTTTCGAGACTGTGTCGGAATTGGATAAAATTTGACAGGTTGATCAGAAACAAAAATCGCTCCGGGGGCAATTTCGTCATTTTTCTCGACTGTGTCGGAATGGGCTCAAATTAGACAGGTTGATCGGGGACAAAAATAGCGCCGGGTGTAATTTCGTCATTTTCGCGACTGTGTCGGAATTGGCTAAAATTTGACTGGTTGATCGGAAACGAAAATCGCGCCGGGGCAATTTCGTCATTTTTCTCGACTGTGTCGGAATTGGCTGAAATTTGGCAGGTTGATCGGAAATAAAAATCGCGCCGGGGGCAATTTCGTCATTTTTATCGACTGTGTCGGAATGGGCTGAAATTTGACAGGTTAATCGAAAACAAAAATCGCGCTGGGGGCAATTTCGTCATTTTTCGCGACTGTGTCTGAACGGGCTCAAATTTGACAGGTTTATCGGGAACAAAAATCGCGCCGGGGGTAATATCGTCATTTTTCGCGACTGTGTCGGAATTGGCTGAAATTTGACTTGTTGATCGGAAACAAAAACTGCGCCGGGGGCAATTTCGTCATTTTTCTCGACTGTTGTAGGATTGGCTGAAATTTGGCAGTTTGATCGGAAATAAAAATCGCGCCGGGGGCAATTTCGTCATTTTTCTCGACTGTGTTGGAATGGGCTCAAATTTGATAGGTTGATCGGGAACAAAAATAGCGCCGGGTGTAATTTCGTCATTTTTCGGGACTATGTCGGAATTGCCCAAAATTTGACTGGTTGATTGGAAACAAAAACCGCGCCGGGGGCAATTTCGTCATTTTTCTCGACTGTTGTAGGATTGGCTGAAATTTGGCATTTTGATCGGAAATAAAAACCGCGCCGGGGGCAATTTCGTCATTTTTCTCGACTGTTGTAGGATTGGCTGAAATTTGGCATTTTGATCGGAAATAAAAACCGCGCCGGGGGCAATTTCGTCATTTTTCTCGACTGTTGTAGGATTGGCTGAAATTTGGCATTTTGATCGGAAATAAAAACCGCGCCGGGGGCAATTTCGTCATTTTTCTCGACTGTTGTAGGATTGGCTGAAATTTGGCATTTTGATCGGAAATAAAAACCGCGCCGGGGGCAATTTCGTCATTTTTCTCGACTGTTGTAGGATTGGCTGAAATTTGGCATTTTGATCGGAAATAAAAACCGCGCCGGGGGCAATTTCGTCATTTTTCTCGACTGTGTTGGAATGGGCTCAAATTTGATAGGTTGATCGGGAACAAAAATAGCGCCGGGTGTAATTTCGTCATTTTTCGGGACTATGTCGGAATTGCCCAAAATTTGACTGGTTGATTGGTAACAAAAACCGCGCCGGGGGCAATTTCGTCATTTTTCTCGACTCGTCGGAATTGGCTGAAATTTGGCAGTTTGATCGGAAATAAAAATCGCGCCGGGGGCAATTTCGTCATTTTTCTCAACTGTGTCGGAATTGGCTGAAATTTGGCGGTTTGATCGTAAATAAAAATCGCGCCTGGGGCAATTTCGTCATTTTTCCCGACTGTGTTGGAATTGGCTAAAATTTGACTGGTTGATCGGAAACAAAAATCGCGCCAGGGGTAATTTCGTCATTTTTCTCGACTGTCGGAATTGGCTGAAATATGTTAGTTTGATCTGAAATAAAAATCGCGCCGGGCGCAATTTCGTCATTTTTCTCAACTGTGTCGGAATGGGCTTAAATTTGACAGGTTTGTCGGGAACTAAAACTGTGCCGGGTGTAATTTCGTCATTTTTCGCGACTGTGTCGGAATTGGCTAAGATTTGACTGGTTGATAGGAAACGAAAACCGCGCCGGGGCAATTTCGTCATTTTTCTCGACTGTGTAGGAATTGCCTGAAATTTGGCAGTTTGATCGGAAACAAAAATCGCGTCGCGGCAATTTCGTCATTTTTTTGCGACTGTGTCGGAATTGGATAAAATTTGACAGGTTGATCGGAAACAAAAATTGCGCCGGGGGCAATTTCGTCATTTTTCTCGACTGTGTCGGAATGGGCTCAAATTTGATAGGTTGATCGGGAATAAAAATAGCGCCGGGTGTAATTTCGTCATTTTTCGGGACTATATCGGAATTGCCTAAAATTTGACTGGTTGATTGGTAACAAAAACCGCGCCGGGGGCAATTTCGTCATTTTTCTCGACTGTGTCGGAATTGGCTGAAATTTGGCAGTTTGATCGGAAATAAAAATCGTGCGGGCGGCAATTTCGTCATTTTTCTCGACTGTGTCGGAATGGGGTTAAATTTGACAGGTTTGTCGGGAACAAAAACAGCGCCGGGTATAATATCGTCATTTTTCGCGACTGTGTCGAAATTGGCTGAAATTTGACTTGTTGATCGGAAACAAAAACTGCGCCGGGGGCAATTTCGTCATTTTTCTCGACTGTGTCAGAATTGGCTGAAATTTGACAGTTTGATCTGAAATAAAAATCGCGCCGGAGGCAATTTCGTCATTTTTCTTGACTGTGTGGGAATGGGCTTAAATTTGACAGGTTTGTCGGGAACTAAAACTGTGCCGGGTGTAATTTCGTCATTTTTCGCTACTGTGTCGAAATTGGCTGAAATTTGACTTGTTGATCGAAAACAAAAACCGCGCCGGGGGTAATTTCGTCATTTTTCTCGACTGTGTCGGAATTGGCTGAAATTTGGCAGTTTGATCTTAAATAAAAATCGCGCCGGGGGCAATTTCGTCATTTTTCTCGACTGTGTCGAAATTGGCTGAAATTTGGCAGTTTGATCTGAAATAAGAATCGCGTCGGGGTCAATTTCGTCATTTTTCTCGATTGTGTCGGAATGGGCTCAAATTTGACAGGTTGATCGGAAACAAAAATCGCGCCGGGGGCAATTTTTTCATTTTTCTCGACTGTGTCGGAATTGGCTGAAATTTGGCAGTTTGATCAGAAATAAAAATCACGCCGACGCCAATTTCGTCATTTTTCCTACTTTGTCCTAATGGGCTCAAATTTGACAGGTTTATCGGGAACAAAAATCGCGCCAGGGGCAATTTCGTCATTTTTTTCGACTGTGTCGGAATGGGCCCAAATTTGACAGGTTTATCGGGAACAAAAACCGCGCCGGGTGTAATATCGTCATTTTTTACGACTGTGTTGGAATTGGCTAAAATTTGACTTGTTGATCGGAAATAAAAATCGCGCCGGAGCCAATTTCGTCATTTTTCTCGACTGTGTCGGAATGGGCTCAAATTTGATAGGTTGATCGGGAACAAAAATAGCGCCGGGTGTAATTTCGTCATTTTTCGGGACTATGTCGGAATTGCCTAAAATTTGACTGGTTGATTGGTAACAAAAACCGCGCCCGAGGCAATTTCGTCATTTTTCTCGACTGTGCCGGAATTGGATGAAATTTGGCAGTTTGATCGGAAATAAAAATCATGCCGACGTCAATTTCGTCATTTTTCTCGACTGTGTCGGAATGAGTTCAAATTTGACAGGTTGATCGAGAAAAAAATAGCGCCGGGTGTTATTTCGTCATTTTTCGCGACTGTGTCAGAATTGCCTAAA
>NW_019266013.1:437976-456104 GCF_002742605.1 Olea europaea var. sylvestris | reverse complement strand
AATAAAAAAATCTCATCTTCGTAATCAAAGCTATAAACAAAATATAACAATCAAGAATCCAACCTCAACGAGTTCCAAGCTACAATCTAAAACTTAACATGATTACAAAACAACTTTGTTACATTCCCAATAAAAAAAAGGAACTTCAGTTAAACTACAAGCTTGACGGTGGATCAATTGCTACAGTTGAAAAAACATTCTGGTCCATTTGCATACCTACAACATAAGACATTACAGTTTAAGGCTAGCTCTTTCCCTACCATCAACATCTGGTGAACTGAGTGAAAATGGAAGCAGCTTGGCTATGAAACCTTGATTGTTAATAATGTAAAACAATCACCTGACAGGTACGAAACTACAATTTCTTGCCGACGTTATCAAGCCTGGTGAGTTTGCAGAAGCATTTTTGATCGGTCAGCAGATTTATTGTATAACTTCTACACTTGAAAGATACTGAAACAAGAAATATGCAAGCTTATTATAATCACTGGACGAAAAACTATCAACACCTAACCTTCGCTCTAAGTTCCGTGGGGCTTGTTTGTTTAAAAGGAACTGATCTCTCGAGATTTTCAAAATGAGGAATTATTTTAGCTTCTAAGCTTTTGAAAAAATTTTGCATTTTATTTGATTGGAAATGTCTGAAAGTGTATATTATCTTTCCTCAACTGTATTTTGCTCTGCTGAGTTAAAAATTCTCATATGATATTAATAAAACTGAAAAAATCCAATGAAATAGAGCATCACAATTCTTAAACTCTCTTTCAAATTTCTGCTAGATAAACGGACTCTAGGCAACAATCAAGCATTTCTAGAAAGAAAGAAAAAGGAGAACAAAAAGATCTAAATGGAAGCATGCAATCAATTAAGATAATTCAAAGATACGAGAAATAATAAATTACTAACCTTCCCCACTGGCCTCATGCACAATGATCTATTTTTCACCAGGTGTCATCAATAGAAGTACCCTTTGCATTTCACAGATCCACACAAGCACTTTTTTCTTCCATGGTCTCCTTTCTCAGGTTGAACCATCCCATAATCAAACGTCAGCTCTTGCATGGGAGGAATATGTCGGATTGCAAAGAAAGCAATATGGAGGTATGACTCATTAGTACTTTCACGTAAAATTGGCTTCCAGAACACATTTGGTGAGCAACTATGATTCATGAATCGAGCTCCATTGCCATTATTTTTTGCACTTATAACAAGGGGAAAGGGGAATTTCATAGAACCATTAGAATCATCATGCACAGCTTCCAACCGCTCATAGAAACGAGTAGCATCAAAAGTGTAATTATCTTCCTTTTCATTCCCAAAATCACCTAATGTAGACGTATCTATGGCATCACCTGCATACTCACAGATAAAACCTCCAGCACGAATGGGATCCCAAGATCTAAGTCCCCAACCCCTGTCATTTGTCTTAAAGATCTCCAAACGGACTTTCAGACCAGCCTGAGACATTCTGTTCCGGCAGTTTGGAGGACAAGCGCAGGCCACTCCACATTCATATACAAAGGGTTTGTCAGTCAGAAGAACTCCAAGAGATGAATAAGGGAGATATCCCTCGTTTCTTTGACTGCATGGGCAGCTGGTATGACCAGGTTGGCATCCACCAGTGCATTGACATCCCGAAAAAGACTTGGGTGTAGAAAAAGGTTTGGAGTACTTGAGATTACGAATATATGTGAAATAAGCAGGTCCCTTTTCATCATCAACATCATTCACAAGAGTGACAGGTAAAGGCTCTGCTCCTGAAGTCAAATCAGGAAGGATGACCCCACTCCTCGGAGCAGTTCCGTCCTTCCACTGCCGAATTGATTTCCACAAATTGAAAGCTTCAGGTTGCCCAGGTACTCTAACCAACTTGTACTTAAAAACATTGCATCCAGAATTGTTTTTCTCTGCCCATGACTCCTGAATTTTGTACAGGCCATCATAAACATATATCTTCCCAGTTGAAGCGGCAATATCCTTTATGCCTCGGATGACTCTCACCTCATTTGCACGATGCAAACTCTTTTCTAGAGCCAGATTTCCCCTTTCAAGTTTCTGATCAAACATTTGTTTATCTCTTCTCTGCACTCCACCCTGGCCACTGTAAATCAAGATATCCCCATCATCTCCCAGATCATCATATCCTCCAGATGAAACAATGCTTACAGCAACAGGTTCTTCATCCACAGTAATTTTCACATTCATATAATCTATTCCAGCCATACTTGGAGCATGTAATCCAACGATGCAAAGCTCCATCCTGAAAAAGAAGATATCACCAACCTCTACCCCAGGCAGATGCCCAATCCTCTTTGTGTTATTTGTTCGAACACCGTTAGTCATCAAGAGTGAAGCGGCTTTCAGGTCTGGACGTCTAGTAATCCCAGGAGACTTATCCTTCACTTCTTCAAGTTGGGTAAACCTTTTCCGTAACAAATCAAACACTAACAGTATGTTATTGACTATCTCCTTGTCACCATTAGCTCTTCTAACATCATCAAAGTTCTTAAGCTTAAACGATGTTAAGAATCTATTAACCAGTGATTCAACATCAGAGCTATCTTCATGCTCATCCCTGCTCTCACCCGGATTGCTCTTCCTTGGACGGCCCCTTCGTTTCCGAGTATTACCGGCATCCTCTGTGTCAGTTACATGCACACTAAATCCGCTCACATGCTGGCCACTCTGATTCTGCGAGTCATTATAATCATCATCATCTGCAACTACAGGTTCTGATATACGACCTCTGGAGCCCCTCCCAGACTGCCGAGTGCCCCCATTTGCTTGGGGCGTTGGTGTTCTAAATGAATTCAATGGAATAGGAGCAGGTATGGAATTACCGAAAGCATGATTCCCCGGCTGATTTGATGCACCAGATGTGTTTGGGTGTGGATTCTGTTGAGAATCATTTGGAATAAAAAATGGATAAAACGGATGGATCCCAGGTGGAAAAGGACCAGTTGGTGGAGTGCATACAAAGGGTGAGGGCTGGGGGGTCATAACTGAAGACATGTCAGGAGGGTTTGGGAAAACTGGTACAAGACATCTCAATGGCCTCAAATCTAAAACCCTAGATTTATCAATTGACCCCAGTGATGGATTTGAATTTGAACCTAAACCTTGCTCCATTTAACCACTACACAACAGTCTTACTAAAGATTCAGAAAACACAAAACCACAACTAAATTACCAAGCTCCCAGATCCCCCTACTCACCTGTCTACTGTTTTTCTCTCGCCGATATGAAACAAACACGCTCTTCTCCGATAATATATTGTTATGTACAAAATTAAAATCACGTCATGCAGTCATACAAACCATAGCTGGAAGGGTTAATGATCGAACCTTCAACAAACCCTTAAACGAATCTGCTACCTGTAGCGTGAAAAAAACATGTGATTGGAAAGTTTCCTGACATAAAGAATCAAACCTTGGATGAAAAACTGTAAAGCCCTAAAATTTTGTTTAGGTCCTAAAACCAATTTCAAAATTTAGCAAGAAATGAAGTGCAAAACGTGTAAGGAATCAGTAAAAAGATCCATTTTAAATCAAATATGAGATGGTAATAACGCAGTAAGATCTCCATAAGGTACTAAAATCTATAAAACGGAAGAAGGCCAAAAATTATATTGCCAATCGATACATAAAATGAATTGGACAATAAGTTTAGTCACTCAAATTCCATAGCACAGATCACATATTGATGATATAGAAAGAGAAGAAAGAGATCTTTAATGGAGAAAATACCTCAAAGGCTTGAATGGGTGTATATCAGAGAGATAAAGACAGGAAGGTTCGGGGGATTGCTGACATAATAGCGCTGTAAAGTTGAGGAATTTCTTTAAAGGGACAGGGAAAATGGTTCGGTATTTTCTTTGTGTCTTTTCTTTCTTTTTATTTTTTAATAAAATATTTGATTTTTATAATTTAATAAAATATTCCTTATTATTTAGTAAAGAATATTTCAATCGGAATTTTTATTTTATTAAAATAAGTTTCCAATCTAATTACATTCGTAAATGATAATGCACTTTTATGTAACATCGATTAAGTCAGAATATTCAAATCGCATTATGTACAAATTTGACTTCGTGCATATTTTGTAGCGACGTAGCCTTGAAACCAGCACGTTCCACTTTGATGTAAGATTGACCGTTGTCATTGGACTATCACTTACTCAAGTTATTTTTTCAAATATAAATTTCATAATTTTTATAAAAGAAAAAAATTGCAAAATAATGATGAATTGGGAAGAATTTATACGTGATTTAATTATTATTTAGATAGAGATTAGTAACTGATAAACGATATTACTTATGGGTAGGTTCAATAAAATATATGGTTAAAAATGAAGTTTGGTTATTTATAAATCATTTATATATTAGTCGAACGGATGTAAATTGTGAAAAGTGTAGGTATTTATAAACAATTTATTACAACGGTTGCAATAGTTGGAAATGGTACACTAGAATACAAATTCTTAACATGAGACAATATGCGCTTTTGAGTTGTGTTCGAAGACAAGATGAGATGTTGATTTGTTGAAGACTAAATCTTATCAAGCCCCCTCAACCTTGACGGCGACATGGAAGGAACACCAAGCTTGAAAAGAATATTTTCAAGAGACTTCATTGATGGCTTTTATAAGAACATCAACAACTCACTTAGATGTGGGCATCTGTTGAACATGTATTGCACCATTGGCAACCTTTTCACGAGTGAAGTGATGATAGTCAAGTATTACATTTGAAGTATAGAATTATGGGAGATGTGAACGACACTTTTATTGTTACATAGCAACAATGATTGACGTTTGAAGAAATATAGAGGATATCGAAGCCAAGTTATTTCAGTAGTGGTAGTGGCTAAATTTCAATATTCAGCTTCATCGCTAGAAAGCAAGAATTGATTTACTTCTCTGACATTTGAGACATGTCATTAGAGTCAAGATTGGGGAAAATTCACATCTACGGGATTAATTGCAACACATTTCAAAACTAAGAAATAAGGTTTAAAATTTCAAAAATCAGATCTTATTAAAACAAATTTATAAAATAATTAATTAACAATATATTTTATTAATTAAATATATTAAGGTCACAATTCTATACAATTTGATCACGAATTATTTTTCGATTACAAATTAAAAATTTTAAAATCACAAATCAAAAATTTTATAGTTTACAATTTATTTATCGATCATAAATTATAAATTTTATAAGTCATAACTCAAATTTTTAGATCACATATTATTTATTGATCATAATGTATCCATTTTATTAGTCACATATTATTTATTAATCACATGTCAACTAATTTATTGGGCACAAGTGACCAAATAATTTGTGATCATCCCTAACATTTGCCTCCACCACTTAACCATCACCTCCAGTCGCACCATCGCCATAAACCACCACCACCTCCCAGCAGTAACATCACCATATCAAACAAACTAACACCCACCACTTCAACTACAAAACCACCATTGCTATCGCCAGATCTACCACCACCAGGTCCACTGTCAAATCCAACAAAATCCACTCCAACAGTAAAGATCTACCACCACCACCACCATTAATAAAAACTGCGGACGCCACTAAATCTAACAAAACCACCGTCACCCAACCACCCCTAAAACCACAGCGATCATCACGACGAATACAGCACAATGATATATAGATCGGCGCTTCACAGGAAAGCGTGGTAAAGCTACTATTGCGCTCAAATCAGCGCTGCTGGATCTAAAAAATCAAAGGCTCTATGAGCCGCTGGGACAATGGCTTCATCACTAATGTAGCAACACTCACTCCACTATGATGGCTTCATCGTCACAATGCCGTCGCAATGGGTAGTAAGTTGCCCGAGAATAGATCAAAATGGGGAGAGAGAGAGAGAGAGAGAGAGAGAGAGAGAGAGAGAGAGAGAGAATGATTTAGGGATGGGTTGATTTAATTAGTAATATATTTATTTACTACAATATTAAATCTTAACTATAATTTGAATTTTGAAATGTGGTTTATGAAATGCAAATTTAAAAAATAGGGTGCTGTGTAATTTCCACCAATAAAAATGCAATAGAATGTAAGGTTCCATTGGGTAATTGGACAATCGGCCCAGTGCGTATCACGAAAGGCAGTGGGATTTATTATTGAAAAATGCTAAGTGTAGAGCATCTGATTCTGAAAAAATTTACTGTGGCAACATCTGTGTGATTCAAAAATTATTTTTTTTATTTTTTTGCCATCTTTTTCAACTAGATTTTGCCAACGCATTTGTATGAATTCTGCCAACCAAATTCTGTATGTGTAGCAAAATTCTTTATTAAGGACATATTTATCTCCCATTATGGAAGAAAATATAGAGTTTTGCATAATGTTTTTTAAAGAATGTGTGATTGAAATTTAAAGGAATTTTATTAGTTTATATATTGAATATTTTATTATATAAATATGTGGTGAAGAATATTATTATAGCAAAAAATTTAATTTATTAAAAGATCACGGACATGGGCTAATTGTTATTTTCTTGTAGATAGGTTGTTCCTTCCTCGTTGACCTCTTTTGCTTCCTCTTTGACTAAAAAAGGTGTGATCATGCACAAACTGTCGCTTTTCCCCCATTTGGTTTCTTTTTATTGGTATTTGGTTTTGAATTTAGGTATTTTATACACAATTTCTTTAATGATCAAGATAATTATAAATGGTTGAGTTCTCTCCATGAAATTTCCTATTGAGTTGTTTTTTATTGATGAAAATATTTTATGAGATGTCACACTCAAAGTTTCGTTCATTGATTTTGAGATGGAATTTGGGTTGTTCGAATAAAGTTAGATTGGAGAATAGAATTCTTATAAGAGTCCAATTTATCAAAAATTATTATCACAAAAAAAAAAAAAAAAAAATCACTACTCGAAAATATATTGAATATATAATTGCATATTTGAATATGAAAGATATGTTATCAAGTTAAATTAATATACTTGATGGAAAAATTGACAAAATTGAGTAAAGTTGAATACTTATGTAATTTTATAACTTTAAAAAAATATATATATTATTCCAAGGATCAAAAGCCATATTCAACTAAAGATTAAATTATTTTAGTTGTCGGTTAGCAAACAGCACACATAGGTTTTCTAATTTATGTCTCATTGATCATCTCCTCTCATTGGCCATCTCCAACTGATTTTACCAAAATAGTGTAATTTTCACATCATCTTACTTAGTCATCCACAACTCGTTACATCAAATGTTGTACAAAAAAAATATTTCATTTCTTTCATTATTTTTTAGCTCTCCACCAAAAATTTATTTCAAAATTATTGAATTGCATTTTCATTACTACTAGAATTACTAATTAAAAATTACGTTTAATTAACTAAATATGTTACATTTAAATCACAGTATTAAAAAAATTACATAGAATACAAAAAAAAAAAAAAAAAAAATCACAAAACTAACATAATGTCCAACTAGTTATATTATAAAATTGAAATAAATATAACAAAATCAAGTCATTAAGTAATAAAGGATATAAAAGAATATAATATAAATTAAAATAAAGGGGGTGTTTGATAGGTATTTTTATGTAAAAATGCATTTTAGAATAGTAAATTGATGTGAAATGTGTGGTTGAAAAATAAGGAAAAGTTTTTGATTTACGTGTAATATTTTTAATAAAGTATGTGCGATTGAAAAAAAGAGAGAAAAAAAATGCATTTTGAAGAAAATGGCTAACAAACGGGCTCTTATTATAGTATAAAATGAAGGACAAAATGAAAAATAATTTAAATTGTATATAGGGACAATTGCAGCATAGGTTCCAAACCTTTAAAATATTAGCAGATTTTTCCTAAACCTTTAATTTGTTGCAACCGTCACTCCAAACATTTTGAAACGTTACTACGAGGGCCTATATACAATTTAGTAATTCTGCTAATATTTTTAAAAGGGTAAAATAGTAATTTTTTATTTACTACATTAAAATAAATTAAAAGTTAAATTAGAAAAAAAAACTCCTATTTTCCCCCTTTTCCCTTTGTAATTTTTGCAGCAATATCTAGAATTCCATCTGTCGAATTGCTGTTGAAACTAGGCAAACGCCGAGCTCCTTTTCACCATCTGCCATTTCGTTTATCATCGGCCTATTCTATACATATATTTTTATATGTGACTAAGCATACATGTACACAGAGAGAAATGGAGAAGAGGAGAGGGTTTTTTTTTCACCGGGGAAAACAAATTATTGGGCCAAAAATTTGGATTTAGAAATCATTAATTTGTTAATTTGTTTAGAAAAAATTAAAATTAAAATAATTTGATTTACTCAATATAAAAAAAAAAATTAGAAAGATTCGGTTCTTATTCGGTTCTTCGATTCTTGGTCTAGAACCGAGAACCGAACCGTACTCGTCGGTTCTCAATTCAGATACCCGTTCGGGTATTTAATTTGACAAGAACCGTCGGGTTCGGATCGGTTCGGTTCGGGTTCGGGTTCGGGTTCGGATCGGTCGGTTCGGTTCGGGAGATTTGCCCAGCCCTAGGGGAGACAAGGAGCAAGTTGGGAAAGGACGCGGCTTATATTTATATTAGAAGCCTTAATCGACAGTCGTTCGCTATTGAAACTCGGGCAAACACATTTGCAGACTAAGCATTCACTTCCTTTCAAAACTTTCTCTCGATCTTGATTTGTAGGAACACTTTTCACTCTCTGCAATTCGTGCTGTGCGATTCTTAAAGGTGGAATGAATATAGCTTTACGGTGATCCTTGCCTCTTGTGTTGTTACCTTCTTCATCTTCTTCTCTGGGTATGGCTGGGAGAGAAGATGAGGGTTTTTTTTTTCTAATTTAATTTTAAACTTTTTCTAATATAGGATTCATCTTCTTCTCTGGGTATGGGTGGGAGAGAAGATGAGGGTTTTTTTTTCTAATTTAATTTTAAACTTTTTCTAATATAGGAAATGGAAAGATACTATTTTACCACTTTAAAAATATTTAAAATATGATCAAAGTCAAATTTTTTAGTCAAATTAATAGATATTTGGATGAAAACCGTCCAAAAGGGCTCCTGTCGCAACGTTTGAAAGGTTTATGGTGACGGTTGCAACAAATTAAAGGTTTGTGAAAAGTCTATAAATGGTTTAAAGTTTTGGGACCTCTGCTGCAATTATCCCTTGTATATATTACACTAATATACAATCATTTATTATTCTAATCTGGTCCAAAAATTTGAAGCCCCGTTGGAGCAGAATTTTCACATCCAATTGGCATTTTACGTCATTTTTAAGTTGAGTTGGAATGCCCTTACGTTTTCTATTTTTGATTATTGAAAGAACCTTTTAAGAAAGTAACATTAATGTGGTATTTGCAAGCAAGTCTAATAAAAAATAAGAGACTCTCTTATTGCAATATTAGAAAAATAATTCAATCCCTGTTTGACTTCAATTTTTTAAAAATCATTTTTCACAAACTCATTTTTAACTATACATTTTATAGAATTAACAAGTTCTTTCAAATTTCAACAGCGTATTTCATTAACTTTTATCAAAATCTATTAAACATATAAATTTTAAGCAAATCAAATAGGAACTTAATTTCATCTAATTTTTTTATTTATTTTTATTTATAAATGTTGTATTGTTTTGACTATGTTGTTAAAAAGTAGTGTTTACTTTCAAATTGGCCTTTTTACTTAGTCCTTGACTATCATTATTTTCAAAATCTTTTTTTTTTTAAACAAACTCATTATTAATCACATATTCACACCATAAAATATTTTATACATAAATCAAAATATTTACTTACTTTTTAAGCACACATTCTCCTAAAACACACCGTTCGAAACTTTATTTTCCTCCATTAATTATTGTCAAATAGGGGCTCACATATAAGTAAAGACTTGAATTACCATTGTTTAAAAATTCTATCAAGATTAAGCAACTCACTTATTTTCAAATGTCAATCAATAATTAATAATAGGATAAATAGCACAAAACTTCTCTACTTTTCAATGTCATTGTTGAAAATGTTCATATCTTTTATTTTTTGATATTTTCACCCTATTTCCACCTTATGTTGCGAAGAATGTCATTTTCATTCATTTTTGATGATTTCACCATTCGATTCAAATAAAACAAAAAGAAAAGAAAAGAAAAGGTAAATAAATAACTAGTTACACTCATGGTCCCAAAATATAAAAAAATTACAAATCATTCATTATATTCTTATCTTGACCTTCAGCTTTCTTTCTACACCCAGAATTAAACAAGTTTTCAAATTCTGAATATTTAACATTTTTTGTGAAAATTCTACATATAAATTCATACTCAGAACTCTGAATCGATAAAACTTGACTTTTAATTTACAGCTTTTTTAGTCATAAAAACAAACATTTTTCTTGGTAGTGCAATCCTCATACATGATCTATAGTTCTTGTTCAAAGCCCCTAAAAAAATTTTGAACTAAACATTCTTGGTGGCGAAGAACATGCCAAGAAAAAAGAAACAGTGAGAGAAAATTGGGACCCATTTTGTAGACACTTTTCCATAGCTTCTATTCTTCATAATTCCTTCATTTCCTTGTCAATATAAATACTGAATTCCAGTTTTTTAAAAGTATATTTGTATACAATTGTGTAAAGTAGAAAAGATATAGACGTGAAATGGGCCGATGATGGAACTGGACTATGGATTTTTCTTCACTTTCCCCCTTTCTTGCGGTAGGGTGGGTTAAACTCGTAGATGATTAAAAAAAATTGTAGATCGGAAGTCAAATTTTACAGATTTAGAGTTTTGAATGTACATTTATATGTAAAAATTTAATAAAAATGTTAAAGATTCAAAATTTGAAAGTTTGTTTGTTCTCGGGTGAGGTCAATAAAAGAATGTAATGGTTGATTTGTAATTTTTTTGAAATTTTGAGACTATGATTACAATTAGTTATTTATTTTTTTAATTTTATTCAAATATGAGGGTAAAATCGTAAAAAAATGGATAGAGAATGACCTTTTATTTCATAAAAGATGAAAATTGGGACAAAAATGTTAAAAATTGAAAGGCAATAACATTTTTCCCAATGACTTTGAACGACTGGAATGTTTCGGGCTATTTACGCATTAATAATAATTCAACACCTCCACTCACTAAATTCTGCAGTGTTTCACTAGGTCCCGCCACCACAGGGTGCCACCATTCCGACCCGCCTTCTCGTCCGTCTTAAGTCCCTCCTCCGGTCTTCACCACCGCCTAAAACGTAAAAACCACTAATTAATGGACCAAGAACACCAGCAACCTTTACTTGGTTGTGTTAATGCTGCGGGCACCGCCCGATTTTCACACCCTCTGACCGTCGCCTCTGACCACCACCGCCGCCACCACAGAATCACGATACGTGATGAACCGGGAAATTATGACAGCAGCGACGACGATGACGAATCACCAGCACCACTTACTGGAGACTCCCTTTACTCAAAGCCCTTCGTAATTCTTGACATTATATGGAACCTGGCATTTGTTTTGGTGTCTCTTTTTGTGCTCTTGACTACCGTTCAAGAAAAGCCCTCCACCCCTTTACGGCTGTGGATTGGTGGGTATGCTTTTCAGTGCCTTCTGCACGTCGGTTTTGTGTGGGCTCAATACCAAAGGTCCAGTTTTGATATTCGGGTTGAAGATTTTCATCTTGATAGAGTATTACGTTTTCCTTCCCTCTGTCAAAACAGGTAATTTTAGTCCTGATTGAGTTGTATGTATTGAACTTTTTGATGATGTGAAATTGATAAAGATGTTTAGGTTTTGTATTTGAATCTTCTAATTTGGGTGTATATGTGATTTTGTTGATATTGCTATCCATGTTCAGTCGTGGAAAATGATGTATTTTGTATCTTACCTATATTTTTGCTACTGGCTGGCAATGATCAAGGATAAATTAAGGGGAGGACGACTGAGATGTGACATATTTTACATAACCTGAAGACAGTAAACCTTAAATTGAGGGAGTTTATTGTGGCGGAAGGATTTTAAGTAGTTGGGATATATTTTGCATAAACGTAAAATCAGAATAGAGTGGTGTAGGCTTCAAATAACATGTCCTGTGATAGATGCCAAGTACCTATTGTTTAAGAGATCTACAATGAGCAGAAGAGTGTGATGGAAAAGAATTAACGTAGCTGGCTCCTAATTTGTTGGGAAAAACACGTAGTTTGCTGTGATGGTTGTTCTTTTGAGAGGTCCGAGGATTGACAGGGGTGGTTTATAAATTAGCATGGGTGATCAAACTGATTGTTATGTAACCAATGTTGATGAATTGGAAACTATTTGTAATAGAAGAGAGTCATAATTTTTACCATTTTGTTCCTTTCAGCATCATCAAGAAGCTGGATTCAGTTAATACAGTGGTTTCATCAATCTGGTGGATTGTGGGATTCTATTGGATTATAATGGGTGGCCAAGCGCTTCTGCAAGATTCTCCTCGTCTATACTGGTAAAAGTCGTGGACATTTGGAATAATTTGCATTGAATACAAATAATCTAAGTCATTTGACCAGTTACAACCTGTTGCTATCCTGATATGCAGAATTGCACCATTTGAAGATAACTTGTCTAGCCAAAAGAATTGATGTCCTATTGTATGAACAAAAAACATCCCTCCTCGTCAACCGAAAAGGGAAATGCATACTCAAATACAAATTAAGAAACATTCTATCGAAATAATGATAGTTATCATACGTGCCTCAATAAATACAATCTTTGTTCAGACTGCTGGAAAAAATTGATGCTTTTGCTAATTTGCTTCTATTATATTACACACACGGTTTAAATGGAGCAATAGCCTTCGTCAAATTTCTTCTGTAATATATGGCATACTAGAGCATAGAGTTCTCAATAACGATTTCTTTAAACTGCAGGTTATTGGTGGTTTTTCTTGCCTTCGACATGTTCTTCATGATCTTCTGCATCATAATGGCATGTATTATATTCTTTGCGTTGTTTTGTTGCTTTCCGATCTTAGCTACAGTTGCTTATGCTATGACTATTGGTGGTGGAGCCTCGGAAAGTGATATTATGGCACTTCCAAAGTACAGATATTGCCAGCCTGATACTTTGACAGAACTTGATAAGGGTAGAATGGACGGAGTTAAATTAATAGCAAAGTCCGATAAGAGTAACTCTGCAGCTGAGTTAGTTCTTCATCTAGAGGATTCTGTAAGCATTTCTGCCTCTCTTTTTTTCGTTTTGACTGTTTTAAAAACGTCATTTATCTTTTTGAGTCCAGTAGTTTTGCATTCAGCTATATTTGACTCTTGTTTCCAATTGAAAAGTTTCTTGATTTTGCCCTTACTTGAAAGTGATTATGAAAATCACTTTTTCTTTACGCTCGTTTTCAATCACACATTCTCGAGTTAATAACCCAAATGGTCACTGAACCTTGCAAAAAACTTTCACGGAGTCACTGAACTTTAAAAATCACCTAAGTTGTCACTGAACTTTGTAAAAAGTTTTCACAGGATCACTGAACTTTGCAAAAGTTTCCACGATGTCACTAAACTTTAAAAATCATCTCATTCGTCGCTAAACTTTACAAAAATTTTCTCAAGGGATCACTAATTCAATGATCTCGTGGAAATTTTTTGTAAAGTTTAATGATGAATGAAGTGATTTATAAAGTTTATTGACCTCGTGTAAATCTTTTGCAAAGTTCAGTGATGACTTGAGTGATTTTAAAAATTCAATAACCCCTTGAAAACTTTTGCAAAGTTCCATGACCATTTGGATTATTAACCCCACAATCACTTTTCACGTTTCACCGTAACTTTTCCCTACTTTTTTAATCACATTCTCCAAAAAAAGGCCTTTCAAATCTTTTTGATTTACAATACGATGAAAACAGCTTTAGCTATCCTTTATGCTCCATTTCTCGGGATTGTTTTGATAATATCATTTATATTTTCGAGCCCAGTAGTTTTGCATTGAGCTATATTTGACTCGTGTTTCCAATTGAAAAGTTTCTTGATTTTGCTCTTATTTGAAAGTGATTACGAAAATCACTTTTTCCCACCCTCATTTTCAACCACACCTTGTCCATAAAAATTCAATTTTCACATTTATCATAACACTTTTCTCCAAAATATTACTTTTCAAATAATAACTTTCACGAAAGCTCTTAATCTTTTTGATTGACGATACGATGAAAACAGCTTTAGCAATGCTTTAGGTTATCTTTTCTGTATGAAATAATGATTCTACACCCTTTTAGCAGTTACCTTTTGCTGCCATTTTTCAGGAAAAGAACGATAAACTACCTTTTTCTCAATAAATTTGGGGTTGGTTACATAAATCCTTTTTTGCCGCTTATTGCTAGATCTACTAGACTGGTTTTCGTATGTATCATTGAATTATCCAAAGATTTAGGTTTCATTAGGTTGCTATAGTTAAGACGCCATCTCCATTGTGGAGGGTCAAGGACAAGCATATAAAAGGCAGTTCCATGAGCTTCAAAATCCATACATCCAAATTTGTTCTGTCACCGTCCTTCAGTATGACCGAGACAAGAACCACAAACTTTCTTGATATGTTTTTACATTCATGAAAGGAGTACCCGTAAAATTGTGTGTGTATATATTCGTGTGTTCATACCAAATTATTGCAACTAAATTACCTTATGCTTTATATGTTTAACACTGATAGATTAACAACCATAAAGTTTCACCTCCACTTCAGAACTGCTGAACTAAATTACCAAATAAACAATGCATGCAATTTCTTTGCTTTATTATTTTTGGTTAAGAATACTTTCCAATTCACACACTCTCTTCTTTTACCTTGCAGGAGTGCTGCATATGCCTTTATAGGTACGTTGATGGGGTGGAATTGTGTAGACTTCCTTGCAACCATCATTTTCACTGTAAATGCATCACCAAATGGCTGCGCATAAATGCAACATGTCCTCTTTGCAAATTCAACATTCTTAGGGGCGAAACGTTGGTCTGACTCTTCTCAGCCAAGGCTAATCGGGGCTGTAACATCTTGCTAATCTTCTAGTAAAAGGTACAGTAGAAATGTAGATTTTATACAGAGTTTCATCTGGGCCTGGGATTCTTTATATATCAGTTTTTTGCTTTCTCAGATGTTGTCCTGTACATGGGATACCTACAGTCTGAAGCTTAATTCTGATATTTAAATATTCGGGCTTTAACCCTCATATAAGTTGCCAAAAGGGTATGAATTGAAATTGGTTGGAAATAAGACTACCCCCAAAGAGGAGTCACCGTGGCCGAGAATTTCGAGGCGGTGTCTGCAATTAACAATCACTTTTAGCCCTTGTTTGATCTCCATTTTGGAGGAGCTAATGCAATTTGAATAATAGATCGATGGAGAACGTGTGATTAAAAATTAAAGAATTTTTTTTGATTTGCGTGTAATATTATTTTATTGAAAAATATGTGGTTAAAAATTAATTTAGAAAAATGGAAATCAAACAGGACTTTACTAAGAATATAGAAATATCAACATTGAAATAGCGCGTGTGGTGACAAAAGGGCAAATGTTCCTTATGGAATCCACTTATTGTAAATACATAACAATTGACAATTTTTGTCACCAGTACCTTTACATATTAGTTATAGGTGTGTCTAATATATCCTAATTTATCCTTGTATCTTCAGCCCTTGTTTGACACCGTTTAAATTTTTAATATATTTTTCTTTCTCTTCTCATTCTTCATTAAAATAATATTACACTTAAATTAAAAAAATTTCCTTCTTTTTTGAAAACACATTTTTTCAAAAAATACTTTTTTTCAAAAAATACTATTTCATAATACATTTTACCAAAATTTCTCATTATAATATGTCAAATTTTTATGTTTATGATCAATAATATCTTTAAAATTAAATTTATTTCAATTAAATCTAATTATTATTAAAGTTGATATTATTTATTTTTTAAAATTAAGTCAATTAATTTTCAGTAAACACTATTATTACTAATTATCAGTATATGATTAATAAAAACTTATATAAAAAAATAAAAATTATAACAATGAAATTGCGTTGATTATTAAGCCAATTAATATTAAAACATATAATTTACAAAATTATATATGCAATTAAAATTTTTTAAACCTAATATTACGTATTAAAAGAAGATTGCATTCCTAAAGGGTTCCATTGAAAATAAAACATAATAGTTAAAAAAAAAAAAAAATTCCCATTAGCTTACGAAAAGTCATTTTCTAATAATCCATCAACTCTTTAATACCATTAATTTGATAAACTATGAGACAAAACATCATTTTTCAACAACCTAAACGTGAATAGATGATAAACATTCAATTTCACATTTTACTTTTATATTTTTAAATTTATAGTGAACAATATCCTTAATAATCAATTTATTTCTTCTAAATAAGATAATTAATCACTATTGTTGCTTTCATAAATTAAGTCAATTAATTTCCACCGGTTACAATTATTACTAATTATTAGCACACAATTAATAAAAAACATTATTGCAGACAATTACAACAAAATTACAATAATACTATTTATATATATAATTAACTTGAAATGGAATATTTTATTTAGTCGATTAATATTAATATATAGAATTTATTAAAAAGGAAAATTAAAGTTATTCACACAATTAATTTTTTTTAAACCTTATAGTACTTATTAAAAATAGTATCTCATTTCTAAAAAATTCTGTAAAAATAATAAATTCAATACATAATTTGCAATCTTTAAATATTTTATTAATCAAATATATAATTATAAACCATTGTCCATAATATAAATATTTTGCTTTGAATTGATATTTTTCCGTAAGAGTTATAGACCAAATGAAGAAAATAAATGAGAAAAATTGTATGCTCCCTTGCTCTTCAAGTCTCAACTACAAATTTCGCCATTTGTAACTCATCACTCACGGATCACATATTGAGTATGTGTTTATAAATTGTTTTCTTTCATATCTTACTTTCTCTAAGTAGTTTATGTGTAATATTTTAGTAACTATTTATCAATTTATTAATCAATTTTTAAAAATAATTATATATATAATGTGTGTGTGTGTGTGTGTGTGTGTTAGGAAATTCATTGTGGTCTCTTTTTTTGGAAAAATGGCCAATCTTTTTTATAGGGCACAATAACCGATCATGGATTTTATTTATTTATTTATTGTTTACGATAAATTTTTTAGTAGTGTAAATTATGTGAATATTTATTATATTGGATAGTAGGTTTTGAATTTATTTTCTAAAAATATTCTATTTTTTAACCGAAATTTACTTGCATCTTGTTATCTAATTTAATACAAAAATTTTCTTTGTTCGCTCAACTTGAATTTTGTAAATTTTGTTATTATGATATTCATTGAGTAATGAACATATTTTGCTCTTTATTTTTATAATTAGACAGTATGCGAATATTAGTTTTGAAGAAGTGGTAATTCTAATGCCACATTTTCACTTGCAAGGAATTTATGTATGAGTTGTGAGTTTGGAAAGTAATTCGGTGTTTATTGGAATTTTCATTTATCTTGACTTAAACGTTGGATAAGAGAGAGAGAGAGAAAAAAAGTCATTAAAATTTAAAATTAGATTCTTCTAAATTTAGAGCGATCAAATTTTAGGAATTTTTAACCCATATAAGTTTGACCCAATACGCATTTTCACATAATATTTAACAATCTTCGAGTTATTAATTTTATTGATTATAGCTATTTCCGTAATTTACATTTATTCAGTATTATTACCTTTGATTCATAGAAAAAATTTAATTTTAATTTTTTTTCAACTAAATTATGGCTATTAATCAATTAAGAAGGCTCTTAGATGCATAGCCTCCCAACTTTTTTTTGAATATTTGGTTTTGATACAAAATTATAGTTAAAAATTAATTATGTAAATCATTTAATTTCATAATCAAATGGTTAAAATTTTATGTCACATCCCACAATTTAATGTCTAAATATTTTAATATTATAAATTTTTATAGGCATTTCAAAAGTTTTTTTTTTTTTTTTGGTTATATATGAATATTACTAGAAATATTAACTTATTTAAACATTGAAAGATTTTAAATTTGACTTAATAACTTTGTTTAAATTATAAATTGTGCAAAGATGTTTAGAAAACT